>NC_084618.1:23785068-23952568 GCF_033978795.1 Nerophis ophidion | reverse complement strand
TCCTTCCCGCCCGATGTCGTGTTGGCGTACGGAAAACAACGAGAGCGCCGGGAAACACGTCAATAATTCAGTAGCAAATGGAAGCGGCGATGCAGGGATGATGTCAGCTCATCAAGTCAAGGCTGACATCATCCCCTCAGCCCCGACAACAGCAAAGTGTACGCCATATTGATTCTTTTTACACTAACACCTCGCTTACTTAACTGCAGAGATCACCTGACATATGTGGGTGGGCAAAATTTATAAGGGATTTCAAATAATATACATGCATACACCATGAATTTTTTTTTTTTAAATTACATAGAAAAAACTGTCAGCTCAGCATTTTATCGTAATATTTACATGAATTTAATACTGAATTACTGTGAATGGAAAACCTATCAATTTGATATTTACAATAACATTGTGGTGATTTTTTGTTGTTTTTTACCGTAAAGTCAGATTTTTTTTGTCAGCATAGTAAATAAATATAATTTAAGAAGTACCATTTTAAATAAGGTATAAATAATATAATTATATAACATAATGTAAATAATATTATATATATTTGATTAAAATATCTATATATACCTTGATAAAATACATTTAAATCTAATCCATATTTTCAAATATTATTTCTGACTTTTTCCAACAGTGTAAAATATTAATAGCTTAACAATACATGCTATAATAATATAACAATGTCAGGCTTGCCACTGACAGTTTGTTCGTGTTTTAGTTTCTCCTCTGTGTGTTTAGTATTTCCTGTCCTTAGTTCCTGTCAAGTGCTCTTATTTTGTCAGCTTCCTGTCTTGTTCCCTGAGTGCTGTGTTCCCACTCAGCTGCGGCTGATTGGCACCCGGCCACACCTGTCACCAACCAGCCCGCTCCTATTTGTACCTGCTTTGTCTTGTGTCAGTTGCTGGATCATTGTATTGTCTTGTCGTTACCACATGTGGTTTTTGTGTCTTTGCTACCTGTCGTGTCTGGCATCGTTACAGTTACTAGTTGTCGTGCTACATTTTGTCCTGGTCGTCGTAGCGGTAAGCTGTTTTTGTTAGCCATTAGCTGTTTTAAATTTTTCTGTTTGCTACCCACTAGCTTCCATGCTAAAGTTCCTTTTTGTTTTCTAGCTCCCAGTGCTAGCTCCCTTAGTTTGTTACTCTGCCCAGGTGCGTGCTTTTTGTTTGTTCTTGTTTAGTTTTAATTAAATCATGTTTTCTTGCTCAATGCCTGCCTCCTTCTCTGCATCTTGGGGTTCATCATCAACTAACTTTGACAAACATAATGTAAATAATAATAAATATATTTCATTAAAACATCTATATATACCGAGATAAAATACATTTTAATCTAATCCATATTCTAAAATAATAATTTTGACTTTTTCCAACAGTGTAAAATATTAATAGCTTAAAAATACATGTTTTAGTAAAACTAAATGTAACATTTAAACCTAATCCATATTTCTAAATATGATTTTTGAGTTTTTCCAACAGTGTAATAATGAAATAGTTAAAATATATAACTTTTAACTATTTCAACCTAATACATAGTTTTAAAAATACTTTGAAATGTTTTAACAGTGTAATAAGTTTAAAAAATCAATACATAAATAGATAATATAATGTAAATAATAAATATATTTTATTAAAACATCTATATATACCTATATAAAACAATTTTAACTAAATACATATTTTAAAATATTTTAGACTGTCTTTTAACAGCGTAATATTAATAGTTTAAAAATACATGTGACATTTAAACCTACTCTATATTTTTAAATATTATTTTTGACTTTTCCAACAGTGTAAAATATTAATTGCTTAAAAATACATGTTTTAAGTTAAACTAAATGTTAACATTTAAACCTAATCCATATTTTTAAATATGATTTTTGACTTTTTCCAACAGTGTAATAATGAAATAGTTAAAATATATAACTTTTAACTTTTTCAACCTAATGCATAGTTTTAAAAATACTTTAAAATGTTTTAACAGTGTAATAATAGTTTAAAAAATAACTACATGAATAGTTAATATAATGTAAATAATAAATATATTTTAATAAAACATCTATATAAACCTGTATAAAACAATTTTAACAAATACACATTTTTAAATAATATTTTTGACTTTTTTTTAACAGCATAATGTTAGTTTAAAAATACATGTAACATTTAAACCGAATCTATACTTTTAAATATTATTTTTTACTTTTTCCAAAAGTGTAAAATAATAATAGCTTAAAAACACGTTTTAAGTAAAACTAAATGTAATATTTAAACCTAATCCACATTTTTAAACATGATTTTTGACTTTTACCAACAGTGTAATAATAAAATAGTTAAAGATACAAATAACTTTTAAACTAAAATACATATACTATTTCAACCTCGTACATAGTTAAAAAAAATACTTAAAAATGTTTGAACAGCGTAATAATACTTTAAAAAAATAACTACATAAATAGATAATATAATGTAAATAATAAATACATTTTATTAAAACATCTATATACCTATATAAAACAATTTTAATTAAATACATATTTTAAATAATATTTTAGTCTTTCTTTTAACAGCCTAATATCAATAGTTTGAAAATACATGTACCATTTCAACCTAATCCATATTTTTAAACATTTTTAATATTAAAAGCTTAAAAATACATGTTTAAGTAAAACTAAATGTAATATGTAGACCTAATCCATATTTTTGAACATTATTTTTTACTTTTTCCATTTGTGTAATAATAAAAAAGTTAAAAATATATCCAAATTTTAAATTAACTAAATTTACTATTTCAACCTAATACTACTTAAAATGTTTTAAGTGTAATAATAGTTTAGAATGCATGTTTTAAGTCAAACTAAATATAGTATTTAAACCTAATCCATATTTTGAAATATTTTTGACTTTTTCCAACAGTGTAATAATAAAAGTTAAAAATATACATATCTTTTAAATTGAACTACATTTACTATTTTGGCCTATTACATGGTTTTAAAAATACTTTAAAATATCTTAATAGCTTAATAATACTTTAAAATACATGTTTTAAGTAAAACTAAATATAGTATTAAAACCTAATCCATATTTTGAAATATTTGACTTTTTCCAACAGTGTAATATTAAATAATTAAAAAAATATAACTTTTAAATAAAACTAAATTCACTATTTCACCGTAATACATATATGCTTGAAATAAGACTAAATATTTAAACTAAATACATATGTTATTTTAGACTTTTTTTTTTTACAGTGAAATACAACAAATTATGATAGAATTAAATATATATTTTAATACATTTGATCTATATAGACACACACACACATATATATACACATACATATATATTTACACATACACACATATATATATATACACATGTGTATATATATATATATACACACACATATATAGACATATATATATATATATATATACATACATATATACACAAACATATATATGTATGTGTACACATAAAAACACATATACACATATATACATGTATATATACATATATATATATATATACACACACACATATATATATATACACATATATACACATATAAAAATATATATATACATACGCACACACAAACATATATATACATATATACATACAGTATATATATACTGTATGTATATATGTATATGTACTGTATATACATATACATACTATATATATATATGTATATATATGTACATACATATATATACATACAGTATGTATATATATACATATACATATATACATACAGTATATACATATACATATATATACACATACATATATATACACAGTATATATATACATATACAGTATATATATATACATATATACATATATACACACACACACACATATATATATATATATATATATATATATATATATATATATATATATAAAAAATTTTCTAAACACACATACTATATGAAGGGATATACTAGTTTGTTACAAAAGTATACTAAGGTGCAAATATTGACCAATGCATTCCTGGTGGGGCCAGCTCTTTAAAGTTTGGAGAAGAAAGTGTGGCGAAAACAAAAAGATAAAAAAGTCCAAAGTAATATAAAAAAGTTGTTCTCATGTGGTCATAAGAGTGACTACAGCGTGTCTCTGTAAATTCCACCCAGGAGGAACATTTTAACGTGTATATATGTTGTATATCGTTGTGTTATTGTTCTGCTTAGCCATAAAAAGCAGCGCTCACGGCTGTTATTTATTGTTATTTATACATTTGGGCCAGGCAGGTTTATTTAGCGTACACAAGTCATTACAGGCGAGAGGGGGTGGAAACCCCGAGGAGGCTGACTCAGCAATATTACCTTTTTCTTTATTTGACTGTTTTTTTATTTTTTGCCTCATTTGAACCAGGCTCATTAAAACAAACACACAGTGGCCGCATTATTGCAGCCACGGGTAATGAGAAAAGAACAACTTGTAATTGTTGGAAAGGGATTTTTAAACACTGAAGTATTAAAAAAAAATCAAATAAAAAAAGTTTAGTGGGACAATGGAGACGTTGACTAATAAAACACTTATTACATTTAAAGTTGAATTCACCGGGTAGTTACTGTTGTCGTAAAATTATATTCACAATTGAAACATTTGTCCTGATAAAACTATGTTAAAAAACGTGAAAAACTACTATCGGGTGTGTATAATTTAACCAGGAAGAGTCAGGGATGGATGGGATTCTGGGTATTTGCACTGTTGTGTTTATGTTGTCTTACAGTGCGGATGCTGCCCCGAAATGTGTTTGTCATTGTTGTTTGGTGTGGGTTCACAGTGTGGTGCATATTTTTAAGAGTGTTAAAGTTGTTTATATTACAACCCTCAGTGTAACCTGTATGGCTGTTGAACAAGTATGTCTTGCAGCGGTGAGCGTGCGTCTGCAGGAACTACTGTACATACAACGTGTAACTGGGCTGGTAAGTTGTTTGTGCATGTTGTAGAGGGCGTTAAAGTCAGCGCTTTCATAGCACTCCCTTATTATTGTTGTTTGGATGAATATCATCAGATATTCGCGAGAATGGATACTTTGAGAATTCGGGAACCTCCGGAAAATATGGGAGGGTTAGGAAGTGTAATGCTTTTATTTATAAATGTTTGATTTATTTAGGCTAGTAAGGTACCTTACTAGCCTAAATAAATCAACCATTTATAAATACATGTCAGTAGGCTAAATGAACCTCTTCAACATAAGTGTAATGCTGTCAAACGGCATTCATGTAAAACTGGCGGGCCGCGCTAACATTAAATTTTCTCATTAAGGTGCGGGCCGTGTGTCTGAGACCCCTGGTTTATACATAGCACAAAGCAAAAAAAACCCAACAACTCTGTATGCAGTGTTATTTCATTTTAAATTTCAAAAGAGTTTTGCGGCTCCCATTGTTTTCTTTATTTTGTGAAACGGGTCAAAATGGCTTTTTGAGTGGTAAAGGTTGCCGACCCCTGGTATATACATACGTATATATATATACAAACATATATATATACATACAAATATATATACATACATTTATATACATAAATATATATATACACATACATAGATATATACATACATACATATATACTGTAAATACATACATACGTACATATATACATCTATATATACATATACATAAACATATATATATACACACATATATATATATATATATATATATATATATATATATATATATATACAAACCCCATTTCCATATGAGTTGGGAAATTGTGTTAGATGTAAATATAAACGGAATACAATGATTTGCAACTCGTTTTCAACCCATATTCAGTTGAATATGCTACAAAGACAAAATATTTTATGTTCAAACAGATAAACTTTTTTTTTTTTTGCAAATATTCATTAACTTTTGAATTTGATGCCAGCAACACGTGACAAAGAAGTTGGGAAAGGTGGCAATAAACACTGATAACATTGAGGAATGCTCATCAAACACTTATTTGGAACATCCCGCAGGTGTGCAGGCTAATTGGGAACAGGTGGGTGCCATGATTGGGTATAAAAACAGCTTCCCAAAAAATGCTCAGTCTTTCACAAGAAAGGATGGGGCGAGGTACACCCCTTTGTCCACAACTGCGTGAGCAAATAGTCAAACAGTTTAAGAACAACGTTTCTCAAAGTGCAATTGCAGGAAATTTAGGGATTTCATCATCTACGGTCCATAATATCATCAAAATCACTCCACGTAAGCGGCATGGCCGGTAACCAACATTGAATGACCGTGACCTTCGATCCCTCAGACGGCACTGTATCAAAAACCGACATCAATCCCTAAAGGATATCACCACATGGACTCAGGAACACTTCAGAAAACCACTGTCACTAAATACAGTTCGTCGTTACATCTGTAAGTGCAAGTTAACTACGCAAAGCGAAAGCCCTTTATCAAAAACATCCGGAAACACCACCGGCTTCTCTGGGCTCGAGATCATCTAAGATGGACTGATGCAAAGTGGAAAAGTGTTGTGTGATCACATTTCAAATTGTTTTTGGAAATATTCGACATCGTGTCATCTGGACCAAAGGGGAAGCGAACCATTCAGACTGTTATCGACGCAAACTTGAAAAGCCAGCATCTGTGATGGTATGGGGGTGCATTAGTGCCCAAGGCATGGGTAACTTACACATCTGTGAAGGCACCATTAATGCTGAAAGGTATATACAGGTTTTGGAACAACATATGCTGCCATCTAAGCGCCGTCTTTTTCAGCAAGACAAAACCAAGCCACATTCAGCACGTGTTACAACAGCGTGGCTTCGTCAAAAAGAGTGCGGGTACTTTCCTGGCCCGCCTGAAATCTAGACCTGTATCCCATGGAAAATGTGTGGCGCATTATGAAGCGTAAAATACGACAGCGGAGACCCCGCACTGTTGAACGACTGAAGCTCTACATAAAACAAGAATGGGAAAGAATTCCACTTTCAAAGATTCAACAATTAGTTTCCTCAGTTCCCAAACGTTTATTGAGTGTTGTTAAAAGAAAAGGTGATGTAACACAGTGGTGAACATGCCCTTTCCCAACTACTTTGGCACGTGTTGCAGCCATGAAATTCTAAGTTAATTATTATTTGCAAAAAATAATAAAGTTTATGAGTTTGAACATCAAATACCTTGTCTTTGTAGCATATTCAATTGAATATGGGTTGAAAATGATTTGCAAATCATTGTATTCTGTTTATATTTACATCTAACACAATTTCCCAACTCATATGGAAACGGGGTTTGTATATTTCAAATAAATAAATCAGAAAATAAAACATTACCGGCAAAAGAAGCTACAGAATAAGTTTGGACTGGGTTTAGAAATGGTAAACACTGCAAAATGATTATAGCAAGATAGCGGCTATATGGCTAATTAGCGGTTAGCGTGCTGTTTGACGATTAACTTTGGTTTAATATTTACCTTCACAATGTTGTGACGTCGCTTAGCAAGAGTGCTAACATCACATCGTACTTGAGGCTTTCAAACTTAGCAAAAAAAAAAAAAAAGTGATCTTTTAGCGGGTTAGCACGTCCGCTAACGTAGCAGCCACGTAGAAGGATGTCAAACATGGCCGACACATGCATACACACGCGGCGACTCTTAAGACGGCACAGGAAACAAAACTAAAAGAAACCAAACCTTCAAGCTCGTAAAAGTCGGCCGCGGCGAAGGCGACGCAACGCCACTCGCTCCGTGAAATCCCGGCCCGCTGGAGCAGGCCAGGAATTGATTAGGTGAGGAGGAGATTCGCTTGGGGGCCTTGGAACCGAAAGCAGTCGCCAAGAAGACGAGCTAATCTGAATTTTAACGGCGAGGGAGATAAAAATGATGGATGGCGTGCAGGGAATAAAACACAGTTTGCACTTTATCTGCAGCGACGTTACGGGGGAATCAAAGTGCTGTGAAATAAAGCTCGTTTAAAGTGCTTAGGGCACCAAAACATTTTTCACAATAAAAGTTTTGGTCATATAAGAAATACTCAGAACGAGTGTAAAACTAAGTAAGGCTTGAATTAAGTCGATCATATTACGTTTAGTTTTTTTTGCTTCTTTTATGACTTTTTGTCTGTTTTACCTCAGTAAGGTGGAATAGAAAAATGTGACGATAACCACAGATCAGGAATTGATTCACTTGCGACATACTTGCACACGAGTGACGTCGATCCCAGCTCTAATATCGATTCTCAAATCTAAATTTTGACACTTTTGATACGTTATTTCAGGGGTGTCCAAACTTTCTCTTGTTTTTCTTTTTTTACTTTAAAATCTGACTTTTTTTTCAGAATAGCGATAAAGTGTTCCACTTTCAAAGCTTCAACAATTAGTTTCCTCAGTTCCCAAACGTTTATTGAGTGTTGTTGAAAGAAAAGGTGATGTAACACAGTGGTGAACATGCCCTTTCCCAACTACTTTGGCATGTGTTGCAGCCATGAAATTCTAAGTTTATTATTATTTGCAAAAATATAAAATAAAGTTTAGGAGTTTGAACATCAAATATCTTGTCTTTGTAGTGCATTCAACTGAATATGGGTTGAAAAGGAACGTTTATTGAGTGTTGTTGAAAGAAAAGGTGATGTAACACAGTGGTGAACATGCCCTTTCCCAACTACTTTGGCACATGTTGCAGCCATGAAATTCTAAGTTAATTATTATTTGCAAAAAAATAAAGTTTATGAGTTTGAACATCAAATATCTTGTCTTTGTAGTGCATTCAACTGAATATGGTTTAAAAAAGGATTTGCAAATCATTTTATTCCGTTTATATTTACATCTAACACAATTTCCCAACTCATATGGAAACGGGGTTTGTATTTAGGAATATATATTTTAAATAAAACATAAATAATATAAATATAAAAAACACAGAATAATATTATGTTTGATGTTTGTCCAGTGTAATTAAATCGTATTTTTGAAGAAATCTATACATGCTATATAGACTTAAATATTTAAATTATATACAGTTTTTAAAATAATATTTTTGACTTAACAGTGCGATAAAATAAGTTTAAATATCTTTTTAAATACAACTATAACTATGTTTAAAATACAAAAATATTTTTTTCAAACATTTTACTTTTTACAGTGTACTGAGATACCCAAAAAGGGAATAAGCGGTAGAAAATGGATGGATGGATGTACCAAAATGTATTTTAAAATATTTTTCATAAAAAAAATATGAATTTTAAGATAATCCTAAAACATCCCATAAATAATAAAAATAAAAAAAATTAAAATAATGTTGCTGAATTAAAAAAAATACATATATTAATAATAGTATGTTTGATGTCTGTCCAGTATAATTAAATAGTATTTTTTGAAGAAATCTATACATGCTATATAGACTTAAATATTTAAATTATATACATTTTTGTTTTAATATTTTTGACTTAACAGTGCAATAAAATACTTTAAAATATGTTTTTAAATCCAACTATAACTATGTTTAAAAATATAAAAATATTATTTTCAAAAATTTAACTTTTTTACAGTATACTGTACCAAAATGTATTTTAAAATATTTTTCATTAAAAAAATATGAATTTTAAGATAATCCTAAAACATCCCATAAATAAAAAAAAATAATGTTGCTGAATTAAAAATAATATATAATATAGGGACGGCGTGGCGCAGTGGGAGAGTGGCCGTGCGCAACCCGAGGGTCACTGGTTCAAAGCCCACCTAGAACCAACCTCGTCACGTCCGTTGTGTCCTGAGCAAGACACTTCACCTTTGCTCCTGATGGGTGCAACCCGAGGGTCACTGGTTCAAATCCCACCTAGAACCAACCTCGTCACGTCCGTTGTGTCCTGAGCAAGACACTTCACCCTTGCTCCTGATGGGTGCTGGTTGGCGCCTTGCATGGCAGCTCCCTCCATCAGTGTGTGAATGTGTGTGTGAATGGGTAAATGTGGAAGTAGTGTCAAAGCGCTTTGAGTACCTTGAAGGTAGAAAAGCGCTATACAAGTACAACCCATTTATATATATATGTATTTATATATTTTATATATATATAATTAAATGAAAATCCCCAAACATGTATCAGATAAAAGGATTATAGTATGTTTGTTTGGAGAAGAAAGTGTAAAGAAAGTAAAAATATAAAACATTTTATGCTAACGTGTTTGACCCTGGAACAGACTATTAATAACATTTGAGCTAGCATGATTTGTTATGTTCAATCAAAGAAGCAAACTGGTAGAAACTGGTGGAAGACATGAAATATCACCAAATATATTATTAGCAGCCACCACTAATGTGTTGTGTTGCGATATTGCCACACCTGCCGCTCCCGCCCGTCACCGCTGGCAACCGCACGTCCGCGCCGCTCGCTCGGTACACTCAAAATATTTGCTTTTCAACCTCCTGGATCGCCGCGGCGTCCTATTTCAAATCAGGAGAGGACAAGCGCTGTTGCAACAAAAGTCCATTTTATCAGTACCATCAGGAACAACAGAAACACACCTGTGGCAAGAAATACAGCAGAAATAAATAGCCTTATATACAGTATTTACATACACACCATACAGCGCTGGTTGGGGAAAGTAAAAAGCTTCTGCACATCCATATTTAAACGCATGATGACATCATCGGCGGAGTGATGAATGAGGCAATGATTCATGACAACATCTTACAGTATATAGCTTACAGATGATTCACATCCAGGCCAAATCTGGAGCTAAAGTACGTTTTTATGTGTTGAAGTGTGTCTTACAGCTGCAAATCACTATTTTAGTCAGAGTTCCAACTGGTTAATTTATTGTGAATAATAATGTTTGATACCTTAGAGCAGGGGTGTCAAACTCAAATAGAGTGGGCCAAAATTTAAAACCGAACAAAGCCGCGGGCCGAGGTTGAACAAATTAACCTTTTAAATAGGGACCCAAACAAGTTTTGCATTGAACATTGAACAAGAAAGGCTTATATAACTTTATAGTGACATGCACAATCGAGTTTCAAATAATAATAATCAAAAAATATCAATGGCATATCAAAATTTTAATAAAAATTGAATGCCTCTTTTCGGCGGTGGACGGGGTTTGGGGATAACGGGGATTGTATATTGTAGCTTCCCGGAAAAGTTAGTGCTGCAAGGGATTCTGGGTATTTGTTCTGTTGTGTTACGGTGCGGATGGTCTCCCGAAATGTGTTTGTCATTCTTGTGTGGTGTGGGTTCACAGTGTGGCGCATATTTGTAACAGTGTTAAAGTTGTTTCTACGGCCCCCTTCAGTGTGACCTGTATGGCTGTTGACCAAGTATGCATTGCATTCACTTGAGTGAGTGTATAAGCCGCATATATTATGTGACAGGGACGGCACGCTGTTTGTATGGAGGAAAAGTGGACGTGGCGACAGGTTGTAGAGAACGCCAAAGGCAATGCCTTTAAGGCCCAACCCCAATATTGTGGTCCGGGATGAAATTTGTGAGGGGCACTGTACTTTGGGAGTCCTCCGGGAAAATCGGGAGGATTGGCAAGTAAGAGTATTAGCGGTGAATGCGGTGTTACAGTGGCGGGCCAGTTATAATGTTAATTTAATATTGCCTCAAGGGCCAAATTAAATTACACAGCGGGCCAAATTTGGACCGCGTGCCAGAGTTTGACACCCATGCCTTAGACTGATCGTTTTTTTCCCCCATAAAATATCAACCTTATTGTTTTTTTTCCTACGATGTATAGGAATGTAGAAGCATATATACTATTTTATATGAATTTAAATGTATATATGATATTTTTGTCTTTTTAAATATGTATTTTTTCTGTATAACAATATTTTTAGGGTTTTTTCTCCCACAATGCATTAATACAAACAGGATTTTATTTTTAATTGTTAAAAGACCAAACACATTTAAATGGAGGGCTGTAAAAACTTGACTATTTAAAATCTTAAATTGAGTATATATATATATATATATATATAGTACACGCCAAAAGTTGAGACACACCTTCTCATTTCAATGTATTTTCTTTATTTTCATGACTATTTACATTGTAGATTGTCACTGAAGGAATCAAAACTATGACACCTGAGAAGTAAAAACCATTTAAGGTGACTACCTGTTTAAGCTCATGGAGAGAATGCCAAAAGTGTGCAAACAGTAATCAGAACAAAGAGTGGCTAATTTGAAGAAACTAGAATATAAAACATGTTTTCAGTTATTTCAGCTTTTTTTGTTAAGTACATAACTCCACATGTGTTCATTCATAGTTTTGATGCCTTCAGTGACAATCTACAATGTAAATAGTCATGAAAATAAAGAAAACAAATTGAAATGAGAAGGTGTGTCCAAACTTTTGGCTTGTATTGTATATGTTATATATGGGGATATACAGCTGCAAATCACCTATTTAGTCAGAATGCCTAATAAAACAATGCAATTGGTCAATTTATTGTTTATAATAATTGTTCATGCCTTACACTGAGTTGTTTTTTTTATTACAAAATATATCAACCTTATTGTTTTTTTTCCCTATGATTTATAGGAATGTATAAGCATATATAATATTTTGTATGAATTTAAATGTACATATTTTTTTTGTATTTTTACATATATACAGTATTTCCTTGAATTGCGGTATATATTATGCGCCTGCCTAGAATTACTGCCGGGTCAAACTCGTTTCGCAAAATAATTAGCGCATGCTTAGCATTACCGCCGTCTCAGGATTAACGCCGGGTCAAACTCGTTTCGCAAAAGATTATTTTTATAAGCGCATGTATAGAATTTCCGCCGGGTCAAACTCGTTTCGCCAAATAATTAGCATATGCCTAGAATTTCCACCGGGTCAAACTCGTCACGTCACGAGTGACACTTCACCTGTCATCATTTTCAAAATGGAGGAGGCTGATTTCAATCATTTGAAATCGCATAAAGGGAAGAATATTAAGAGCTATTCAGTAGGATTTAAGGTCCAAGCTATTGAATATGCTAAAAAGAACCGTAAGCAGCTATGTTTTATTAATATACCGTAGCTGCGTGTGTCAAATATGTGTCATTAAATGACTCCCGCCTCCTGGTGGTAGAGGGCGCTAGTGATCCTTCTTGCGACTACTCGGCTGCAAAAGAAGTGACAACAAGCAGCAAGGGTGAGCAGCGTTTATTTTTTCTTCTCGCTTGCACTTTTAACATGGAGGATTACATATCTTAAATAAAACAGTTTTCTAAACTGGGCTTTCAATCGATGCAGGAGGTAATAAAGGAAGATAATCCATCGAGACAGAGAGACTTTTAAAACTGAAGAAAGATAAGGAAGACTTCTATAAACAAGTTATCGATGCTTTTGATCAGAAGGAGCTGCGCATGGACTTCATTTATAAGTAAATGTAAGACTATAAAAAGTTTTTTTAATTAAATGTCCTTTTAATGATGGTATCCTTACATCACACTCAAATTTATAAGCGCAGGCCTAAATTTATCGCATGCCTTTGGTAAGTGCCGGAGTGAGAAGAGGTTTTAAATTAATTAGCGGCCCGGCGGCAATTCAAGGAAATACGGTAGTTTTTTTCTCTATAATAATAATAATAGTAATAATATTATGGGGTTTTCTCCCATAATGCATTAATACAAACAGGATTTTATTTTTAATTGTTGAAAGACCAAACAAATTTAAATGGAGGGCTCTAAAAACCTGACTATATATATAACACAATCCTAAATTGAATATACATATTTTTTTTATATAGAGATATATGCTATAAAAAATACAGTTTAATTACTTACATCGGAAAATAATAAAAAACTTGCGATTTTTTTGAGGTGTCAAGTGTATTGCAATACAAACTTATTAGTATTATGATTAAAAGGCAAAGGACACAATCTTCATTAGTTTTATTTTGTATTTTAAAATATCGATGTGGACATTTGGCAAGGATGGAATAAGTTACAGCATTATTGTCTGGATAAACTGACAAAGAACCTTAGATGTCTTGAAAATGTAAGTATTGTTTTTTTGATTTTTCAATGAGGTTCATTACACGACGAAACTACCAAATTTTTACATAGATTTTTTTTTTTTAATTTTGTATTAAATTGGCACTGAAGCAGCTTATTGCCCTGCTACACTTTGGCAATTGCACGTTATTGATATTTTATATTTCCTCAAATAGTGGCCATCATACAATATATAGCCAACATATTGTACTGTAATACATATCATTATTAAATAATAATTATTATAAATATCAGACGTCTCTTACATGTTGTGATGGCACTTGGGCATAACTTCTACTTCTGTGGCACGTTGAAAAAGTGCAAAGGGTGCGAGGTGTCCAAATGTTAAAATGCAGTCACAATTTATTTGCAGATATATTTTGAACTTTTAGCTCACTTTTATCACTTTTAAGTTTATACTAAATGTAGAATTGTGATATAAATAAATATTAAATAGGAATATATATTTGAAATCTAAATGTTAATCCTAAATCTAACCTAAATGTTAAATCTAAATTTAAATATTAAATACAGATCCAAATGTTAATCCTAAATCTAACCTAAATGTTAAATCCAAATTTAAATATTAAATACAGATCTAAATGTTGAATCTAAACCTAAATGTTAAATATTTATCTAAATGTTTACTTTAAATTTTAAATCTAAATATTGAATATAAATTTGAATTTAATTAATCCCAATCCAAAATACTAAATATAAATGTTGAATATAAATATTAAAAACACCAATCTAAATGTTAAATCTAAATATTAAATACAGATCAAAATGGTAAATATAAACCGAAATGTAAAATCTTTATTCAAATGTTAAGCCTAAATTGTAAATCTAAATGTTGAATATGAATGTTGAATCTCAATCCAAATGCTAAATATAAATCTAAATGTTATGTCTAAACATTAACTATAAATGTTAAACCTCAATGTTAAATCTACACCCAAATACAAATCTAAAAGGTAAACATTAATGTTAAATCTGAATGTGAATGTTGAATGTAAAAGTTAAAGCTGAATGTTAAATCTTGCCTTTATATACAAATGTTAAAAATACATCTAATTGTTAAAGCTAAGTTTTAAATGTTAAATCTGAATTTTAAAGCCAAATGTTTAATCTAAATCTAAAAGTTAAAGCTAAATGTTTAACCTGAATCTCAATGTTAAAGCCAAATGTTAAATTTTAAATCTGAATGTTAATCCTAAATCTTAACCTAAATGTTAAATCTAAATGTTAAATACAAATATTAAATGCATATGTAAATGATAAATCTAAACCTAAATGTTAAATCTTTATCTACATGTTAAGTGTAACATTTAAATCTAAACAGGAAATATAAATGTTAATTATGAATGTTGAATCCCAATCCAAATACAAAATATAAATCTAAATGTTACATCCAAACACAAAATATAAATGGTAAACATTGATGTTGAATCTAGATCAAAATATAAATCCAAATGTTAAACTGTGATTTTAAATCTTAAAGTTAAACATAAATGTTGAATCTGAACCTGAAAGTTGAATCTAAGAGTTAAAGCTGAATGTTAAATCTTGGCGTTAAATACAAATGTTAAATATACTGTACATCTAAACGTTAAAGCAAAATTTTAAAATGTTAAACCTAAATGTTAAATATAAATATTAAAATTCAAATGTTTAATCTAAATCTAAAAGTTAAAGCCAAATGTTTAACTTGAATATCAATGTTAAACCTAAATGTTAAATTTTAAATCTAAATATTACAGCTGAATGTTTAATCTAAATCTAAATGTTAAAGCCAAATGTTTAATCTAAATATAAATATTAAAGCCAAATGTTTCATCTAAATCTACATGTCAAACCTAAATTTGGAATCTAACTCCAAATCTAAATCTAAATGTTAAAATCTAAACGTTCAATCTAAATCTAAATGTTAAAGCCAAATGTTTAATCTAAATACAAATATTAAAGCCAAATGTTTAATCTAAATCTACATGTCAAACCTAAATTTGGAATGTAGATCCAAATATAAATCTAAATGTTAAACCTAAACGTTCAATGGAAATGCTAAATCTAAAAGGTAAACATAAATGTTGAATCTGAACCTGAATGTGTAATCTAAAAGTTAAAGCTGAATGTTAAATCTTGTTGTTATATACAAATGTTGAATACAGATCTAAACGTTACGGCTAAATTTTAAATGTTAAACCTAAATTTTAAATCTAAATATTAAAGCCAAATGTTTAATCTAAATATTGGAGCCAAATGTTTAATCTAAATCTAAATACTAAAGTAAATGTTTCATCTAAATCTAAATGTTAAAGCAAATGTTAATCTAAATCTAAATATTAAAGCCAAATGTTAATGTAAATCTAAGTTAAAGCCAAATGTTTAACCTGAATCTCAATGTTAAACCTAAATGTTAAATTTTAAATCTAAATGTTAAAGCTGAATGTTTAATCTAAATCGAAATGTTAAAGCTAAATGTGTAATCTAAATCCAAATATAAATCTAAATGTTAAACCTAAACGTTCAATAGAAATGTTAAATCTAAAAGTTAAACATAAATGTTGAATCTGAACCTGAATGTTGAATATAAAAGTTAAAGCTGAATGTTAAATCTTGTTGTTAAATACAAATGTTGAATATACATCTAAATGTTAAACCTAAATCCTAAATGTTAGACCTAAATGTTAAATCTAAATATTAGAGCCAAATGTTTAATCTAAATCTAAACGTTAAAGCTGATTGTGTAATCTAAATCTAAATGTAAAAGCTAAATATTTAATCTAAATCTCCATGTCAAGCCTAAATGTTGAATCTAAGTCCGAATATAAATCTAAATGTTTAACCTAAATGTTCAATCGAAATGTTAAATCTAAAAGTTAAACATAAATGTTGAATCTGAGCCTGAATGTTGAATCTAAAAATTAAAGCTGAATGTTAAATCTTGTTGTTAAATACAAATGATGAATATACATCTAAACGTTAAAGCTAAATTTTAAATGTTAACCCTAAATGTTAAATCTAAACATTAGAGCCAGATGTTTAATCTAAATCTAAACATTGAAGCTAATTGTGTAATCTAAATCTAAATGTAAAAGCTAAATGTTTAGTATAAATCTATATGTAGAACCTAAATGTTGAATCTAAATTCAAATATAAATCTAAATGTTAAACCTAAATGTTCAATGGAAATGTTAAATCCAAAAGTTAAACATAAATGTTGAATCTGAACCTGAAGGTTCAATCTAAACGTTAAAGCTAAATTTTAAATGTTAAACCTAAATGTTAAATATAAATATTTAAGCCAAATGTTTAATCTAAATCTAAAAGTTAAAGCCAAATGTTTAACTTGAATCCCTATGTTAAATTTTAAATATCGGTGTTTAAGTTGAATGTTCAATCTAAATCTAAATGTAAAAGCTGAATGCGAAAAAGTGAGCTAAATGTTCAAAATATCTGCTAGTAAAGTGTGACTGAACGTTTCCATTCGGCACCCCATAAACGGGCGCTAACCAGCAGGGGGAGCGCAACAAAGAGCCTGCAGGAACCTACTATAGCTCACACAAAGACACACTTTTAAAGACACGCCTTGAATATAAAACAGGTCTGCGCGGCCTTAAAACAACAAAACATCAATAAATACTTTGTTAAAGGTCCATATTGGTCCTGGTTTCAGAGATACACGATGCTCTCCTCCGGGACGTCCTCCTCTCTGCTGTCCGTCTCCATGGAAACCAGGTGGCCGACGTCCAGCTGCGAGTCGGAAGGGTGGGAGGGGCTGCTGTCATCTGAGAGAGACGACATGCAGCTCAGTCCAGAAGGATGAAACAACCACATTTGACCATAACAATAATAATTGTAATTACAATCGGAATAATAGTCACGTTAGGACGGCGTTGTGGCGGCCGGGGTCAAAGTTCACCTGTCATTACCCCGGCTGGGATGTTTCTCCGGCAAAGTGGCCTCGCTGTCACGCGGGCTTGAGAGTGATGACGCCATTAAAGTGACAGGCCGAGTGTGCCTTCATTTGTCACGGCGACGCGCTCGTCGAGGCGCCCTTTGACCTCTGCGTCGCCGCATCTCGGCAGACCAAAATAGTCGCCGACCATCCCTCGCAGCTTGCTCGACACATGACTTCCTGTACTGCATTGTCTTATTACAAGGAATTACAACCTCACATAACATACGTTTTATCATCGCTCTATTCGTCAACAATCTCAAACGCCTCAATAGGGGTCTCGATGCTGGGTTTTAGACGGTTTTAAAATGTGTTTCGCCATGTAGCTTTAAGAGTGCCTTTACTTTATCCACTTTTTACATTAAGATGTCATCTGTCACATACAACAAAGTGACATTAAACCTCTAAAGCTGGGGTGTCAAACTCAAACACAGAGTGGGCCAAAATTTAAAACTGAACAAAGCCGCGGGCCAAGGTTGAACAAATTAACCTTTTAATAGGGACCCAAACAAGTTTTGCATTAAATATTGAACAAGCAAGGCTTATATAACCTAAATGACATGCAAAATCCAGTTTAAAATAATAATAATAATAATTAAAAGAATATCAATGGCATCCATCCATCCATTTCCTACCGCTTATTCCCTTTCGGGGTCCCGAGGGGCGCTGGCGCCTATCTCAGCTACAATCGGGCGGAAGGCAGGGTACACCCTGGACAAGTCGTCATCTCATCGCAGGGCCAACACAGATAGACAGACAACATTCACACTCACATTCACACACTAGGGCCAATTTTAGTGTTGCCAATCAACCTATCCCCAGGTGCATGTCTTTGGAAATTTAAATAAAAATTGTATGTCTTTTTTTCTAGTTGCAATCTTCTGAGGTAAATATCACATTTTTTCCACAGGCTAATAATACATTTGAAAATAAAATAACAATAATGAATGAACCAAACATTCAAGCCTTGAAGTAGCAAGAGAAAATGCATGAATAAAACGTTAATTATTGGTCAGTTTGCTGGAAGTTTCCAAGAAGAGTTAGTGCTGCAAAGGGTTTCTGGGTATTTGTTCTGTTGTGTTACGGTGCGGATGTTCACTCGAAATGTATTTGTCATTCTTGTTTGGTGTGGGTTCACAGTGTGGCGCATTTTTGTAACAGTGCTAAAGTTGTTTATACGGCCACCCTTAGTGTGACCTGTATGGCTGTTGACCAAGTATGCGTTGCATTCACTTGTGCATGTGTGTGTAAAAGCCACAAATATTATGTGACACGCTGTTTGTATGGAGGAAAAGCGGACGTGACGACAGGTTGTAGAGAACGCTAAAGGCAGTGCCTTAAATGCACGCCCCCAATATAGTTGTCCAGGTGGAAATCGGTAGAAATTCGGGAGAATGGTTGCCCTCAGGAGATTTTCAGGAGGGGCACTGAACTTCGGGAGTCTATCGGGAAAATTAGGAGGGTTGGCAAGTATGAGTATTAGCGGTGAATGCGGTGTTACAGCGGCACAGACGCTGTATAACTCCGGCGGGCCAGCTCTAATGCTAAATTGATATTGCCTCAAGGGCCAAATTAAATTACACGGCGGGGCAGATTTGGCCCACGGGCCAGAGTTTGACACCCGTGCTCTAAAGGCTTAGTGGCCCTATGCGTGGACAGCACCTTTTAGCTCTTATTTCCAAAATTGTGTACACTACTGAATTGGGGTCTTATGGCCACTTATATGGACACTTACACTTATACTGGTGGTGCCAGAAGAGTATAACATACAATGGAATTTGGAGGAAAAAAAGTGTAAAAATAAGAATTAGCATGTCACTAAACATGAAGTACACGTTTGTGTACTTATGGACTAAGTACATCATACCAAAAGATTATTGTTAGTTTTTTTTTTCTATTTAGGGTGCAATAAGCCCAAATAGCAAAGAGAAATAAAAAATAAAAAAAAGCATGTAAACAAACAGCTTGGGCCTTAAAAGGCTTTAAGGAGCCAGGCACAAATGTTAGCAACACTAGCATAGTTATGTTAGCTACATGCTAACACAATGCTCACATTTTTAAAAGCATCATCGTGCTAGGTTAGCTTATTCGCCGATGATAACATACGTTTATCATCGTTTCATGTCATTTAAATGTTCTATTTGTCAACAATCTCAAATAAACACAAGAAGTACCTCAATATGGTCTTGGACGTGTGCTAGCCTTGAATTTAGAGGGTTTCAAAATGCATTTAGCAATATAGCTTTAACACAAATGAAGAGTACCTTTACTGTATCCACTTTTTTACATTAACACTGTAACTGTAGATGTCATCTATCGCATAAAAAATGTTGACGTTAAGGAACGGGGCACAAATGTTAGCAACGCTAGCATTGCTATGTTAGCTACATGCTAACACCACGCTCACATTTTAACTGCAACATCATGCTAGGTTAGCTTATTCGCCGATGATAACATACGTTTATCATCGTTCCATGTCATATAAATGTTCTATTTGTCAACAATCTCAAATAAACACAAGAAGTACCTAAATAGGGTCTTGGACCTGTGCTAGCCTTGAATTTAGAGGGTTTCAAAATGCGTTTAGCAATGTAGCTTTAACGCAAATGAAGAGTTCCTTTACTTTATCCACTTTTTAACATTGTCATCTGTCACATATAAAAAATGTGACATTAAGGAACGGGGCACAAATGTTAGCAGCACTGGCATAGCTATGTTAGCTGCATGCTAACACCACACTCACATTTTTAACAGCAACGTCATGCTAGGTTAGCTTACATACGTTTATCTAAGTTCCATGTCATTTAAATGTTGTATTTGTCAACAATCTCAAGTAAATACAAGAAGTACCTCAATAGGGTCTTGGACGTGTGTTAGCCTTGATGTTAGCTGTCAGAATAATTGTATCTAAGTTATCACAAAACTTTGTGTTGAAATGAGTTCCCGGCGAGAAGACAAAAGCTGTCTTTAAACCTATCAAGAGGAAGGCTTGTAAAACTCCACTGCGTAGGATGGGAAGCAACATGAAGGTGTTCTGTTTCTTTCATGAATATTAATAAACAGGAAGATATAGTCGTGACCCAAGAACGACAAAGCCGAGAGGAAGGAGGGTTTGACTCCCCTCATGGCGACCTTTTCTGTGAACCGTTTTACAACCTTTTCTTTGAACAGTTCTGTAACCAAAGGAGACGGTTGTTGACGACCCACGTTCCTTAGAAACAGCTGTTGCTATGTAATCAGGGAAAGTCCAAATAAAAGACGAAGCGTACAATTTCGCCAGAGCATGCTAGAGACTGTACAAGAGTACAGACCAGAAGTTTTCTCCTCAATTGAGCCAAATTTGATTCTGTCTCTGTTTAATTCCTTGCTTCTTGTCTTGTTTAAAAGATGTCATCAGTGTTTGAACCTGACAAGCAACACTAGCATAACTACGTTAGCTAAATGCTAACACAACACTCACATTTTAACAGCCACATAATGCTAGGTTAGCTTATTTGCCAGAAAAACAAACATACTGGATACTTGCTAAGATACACGTAAATCTATTTTAGGACTTTAAGGTATACATTAAAAACAAACAAAGTAGAGGCGGTGTACAACTACCAAGGGTCATTCAAATCGGTTAGTGTTTCTTCTACTCTTATCGTGTTAACCCTTTATGGTGTATAATATTATTTATTACTATACTAAGGAGGTAACGGTAATATTGATAAGTGCTGTAAAATTAACAAAAGTTACTATTACTGTTTTAAATCAAAGTTATCGAAAAAATCAAGTTTGATTGTAATATTATCAAAAAGTTCAGAGAATCTGGAGAAATCACTGCACGGAACAACAGGCAAGCGACATCCGTGTGTAAAGGATATCACCACATGGGCTCAGGAACACTTCAGAAAACCACTGTCAGTAGCTACAGTTTTTTGCTACATCTCTAAGTGCAAGTTAAATCTCTACTATGGAAAGTCAAAGGCATTTATCAACAACACCCAGAAACGCTGCCGGCTTCGCTGGGCCCGAGCTCATCTAAGATGGACTGATGCAAAGTGGAAAATTGTTCTGTGGTCTGACGAGTCCACATTTCTAATTGTTTTTGGAAACTGGAACAAAGAGGAAAAGAACCATACGGAATGTTGTAGGCGCAAAGTTCAAAAGCCAGCATCTGTGATGGTTTGGGGGTGTATTAGTGGCCAAGGCATGGGTAACTTACACATCTATGAACGCACCATTAATGCTGAAAGGTACATACATGCTTTGGAGCTACATGTGTTGCCATCCAAGCAACGTTATTATGGACGCCCCTGCTTATTTCAGCAAGAAAATGCCAAGCCAGTGCGGGTACTAGACCGACCTACCTGTAGTACAGACCTGTCTCCCATTGAAAATGTGTGGCGGAGTATGAAGCGTAAAATACCACAACGGAGACCCCGGACTGTTGAACAACTTAAGCTGTACATCAAGCAAGAATGGCACAGAATTCCACCTGGGGCGGTCATAGCTCGGTTGGTAGAGCGGCCGTGCCAGCAACTTGAGGGTTCCAGGTTCGATTCCCGCCTTCGCCATCCTAGTCACTGCTGTTGTGTCCTTGGGCAAGACACTTCACCCATGTGCTCCCAGTGCCACCCACACTGGTTTAAATGTAACTTAGATATTGGGTTTCACTCTGTAAAGCGCTTTGAATCACTAGAGAAAAACACTATATAAATATAAATTCACTTCACTTCAAAAGCTTCAAAAATGGATCTCCTCAGTTCCCAAATGTCTACTGAGCGTAAAAGGAAAGGCCATGTAACACAGTGGTTAAAAAAAAACTTTTTTTTGCTATGTCTTGCTGCCATTAAATTCCAAGTTAATGATTAATTGCACAATAAAATAAAGTGACTCAGTTCAAACATTAAATATATCTTGTCTTTGCGGTCTATTCAATGGAATATAAGTTGAAAAGGATTTGCAAATCATTGTATTCTGTTTTTATTTACGAATTACACAACACTAAATTGGCCCTAGTGTGTGAATGTGAGTGTGAATGTTGTCTGTCTATCTGTGTTGGCCCTGCAATGAGGTGGCGACTTGTCCAGGGTGTACCCCGCCTTCCGCCCGATTGCAGCTGAGATAGGCGCCAGCGCCCCCCGCGACCCCAAAAGGGAATAAGCGGTAGAAAATGGATGGATGGATGGACAACGTGCCAACTTCACTGATTTTGGGGTTGGTAGAATCGAATCTGAATTGAACCGTCACCCCAAGAATTGGAATCAGATTGATGTGTTGCCGATTGTATTGTACCATATGTCCCGGCAAGAAATCTGCGTTCAAAAGACTCCGGCTTATTAGTGATTCCTAGAGCCCAAAAAAAGTCTGCGGGCTATAGAGCGTTTTCCGTTCGGGCTCCAGTACTCTGGAATGCCCTCCCGGTAAGAGTTCGAGATGCTACCTCAGTAGATGCATTTAAGTCTCACCTTAAAACTCATCTGTATACTCTAGCCTTTAAATATACCTCCTTTTTAGACCAGTTGATCTGCCGCTTCTTTTCTTTTTTCTCCTATGTCCCCCCCTCCCTTGTGGAGGGGGTCCGGTCCGATGACCATGGATGAAGTACTGGCTGTCCAGAGTCGAGACCCAGGATGGACCGCTCGCCTGTGTATCGGTTGGGGACATCTCTACGCTGCTGATCCGCCTCCGCTTGGGATGGTTTCCTGTGGACGGGACTCTCGCTGCTGTCTTGGATCCGCTTTGAACTGAACTCTCGCGGCTGTGTTGGAGCCACTATGGATTGAACTTTCACAGTATCATGTTAGACCCGCTCGACATCCATTGCTTTCGGTCCCCTAGAGGGGGGGGGGGGGGGGGGGTTGCCCACATCTGAAGTCCTCTCCAAGGTTTCTCATAGTCGGCATTGTCACTGGCGTCCCACTGGATGTGAATTCTCCCTGCCCACTGGGTGTGAGTTTTCCTTGCCCTTTTGTGGGTTCTTCCGAGGATGTCGTAGTCGTAATGGTTTGTACAGTCCTTTGAGACATTTGTGATTTGGGGCTATATAAATAAACATTGATTGATTGATTGTTGTAGGGTTCACGTACCTAACAATTATAATACAGTAAAGCTGGCAAATACATTATGTTCCTCGCCAAATAAAAGGCAACTTTAACTAAAAACTGCTTTTTATTGTTATTATAATCTTTTTTTGTGGGGTTAATATTTTGGTTAACTTATCTAAATCACTACATGAGAATTGAGTTGCACGTCTGTTACCAGCATTGGCCTTAAACCCGGTTTATATATATTTATACTCCACTACATGTTTGATTTAGTCCTTGCTATATATATTACGTACTATAAAATCTAAAATTTTTTTTTTTAACTGGGCTCACATATGGATGAAAACGTGGAAAATTCCTCCCACAATATGTGGGGATGATTTAAGGATTTGGGCTTTGAGTCAGCAAACCTCTTTGCTGTGTTTCCAGCTGCTCTCTTAATCCCTCCTGAGGATCAATAACAGTGTTTTTCTTAAATAAAGAGGACTTTTAGAGGTGGGCATGTGTGTGTGTGTGTGTGTGTGTGTGTGTGTGTGTGTGCGTGTGTGTGTGTGTGTGTCCCTCGCAGTGGGCCAGGTGCGCTGTCATGGTAACAGATGGCATGAACTATAAATTGCCTGATTGTGTTCCCTGAAGGAGAGAGTGTGTGTTTGATTAATGACATTAAGAGTGTGTTGGAGGAGCCGCCGTCCGCCACGTGAAAGAGGAGACGCTGGCGTGCGGCAGATGACGACGTTCACTCAAACTCAAGAAGACACCCCGGGTGCCATTTAAAAGGCACGGTATGGCGCAAACGTGGTCGCTCCTGGCTTCGAATGAAGGGCGTCTCGGTCATCGCCGTAGCAACCGGCCTGGACACCTCTCGTGCTGTTTGTAGCATTAGCTTTTTTTCAGGTAAATGGGTTATACTTGCATAGTGCTTTTCTACCTTTAAAGTACTCAAAGCGCTTTGACACTATTTCCACATTCAACCATTCACACACACACACACACATTCACACACTGATGGTGGGAGCTGCCATGCAAGGCCCTAACCGCCACCCATCAGGAGCAAGGGTGAAGTGTCTCGCTCAAGGACATGACGGACGTGACCGGGTTGGTAGGAGGTGGGGATCAAACCAGGAACCCTCAGGGATGGGCATCGTTCACATATGAGCAGATACAGTACCAATTCCTGTTTTTTTTTGGCACTTTTGTGTGTGTTAATAAATGTTAACAGATTAATAAAATTTTATTTTGTAATGTAACATTTAAGGGCCTACTGAAATTAGATTTTCTTATTCAAACGGGGATAGCAGGTCCATTCTGTGTCATACTTGATCATTTTCGCTGAAAGGATTTAGTAGAGAACATCGACAATAAAAGTTTGCAGTTTTTGGTCGCTAATAAAAAAACCTTGCCTGTACCGGAAGTAGCAGACGATGTGCGCGTGACGTCACGGGTTGTAGGGCTCCTCACATCCTCACATTGTTTACAATCATGGCCACCAGCAGCTAGAGCGATTCGGACGGTGAAAGCGACAATTTCCCTATTAATTTGAGCGAGGATGAAAGATTCGTGGAGGAAGATAGTGAGAGTAAAGGACTAGAAGCAAAAAAAAAAAAGGCGAGGGATGTGGGAGCGATTCAGATTTTATTAGACACATTTACTAGGGTAATTCTAAAAAAATCCCTTATCTGCTTATTATGTTACTAGTGTTTTAGTGAGATTATACAGTCATACCTGAAAGTCGGAGGGGTGTGGTGACCGCCAGTGTCTCTGAGGGAAGCCACGGAGAAGCCAAGAAAGTCGCGGCTGCCTCTTTGACAGCTGCAGCAGGAACGGCACAAGCTCCGCTCATGTTTACGGTAAGAGCCCACTTATTACCACAATTTTCTCACCAAAACCTGCCGGTTGACATGTGTTAGAGAACCATGTTCGCTTGACCGCTCTGTTCTATATTAAAGCTTCACAACAAACAAAGAAACACCAGCTGCGTTTGTGTTGTTACAGCCGGCTGCAATACACCGCTTTCCCCCAACAGCATTCTTCTTTGATGTCTCCATTATTAATTGAACAAATTGCAAAAGATTCAGCAACACAGTTGTCCAGAATATTGTGTAATTATGCGATAAAAACCAGACTACTTTTAGCCGTGATCGGTGCTGGAAGAACATGTCCGCTACCACCGGTGACGTCACACGCACACGTCATCACACCGCGACGTTTTCAACAGGATACTTCGCGGGAAATTTAAAATTGCAATTTAGTAAACTAAAAAGGCCGTATTGGCATGTGTTGCAATGTTAATATTTCATCATTGATATATAAACTATCAGACTGCGTGGTCGGTAGTAGTGGGTTTCATTCAGTAGGCCTTTAAAAAGGAATTGATTAGGATAATTGTGCTGTCCAGTTGTTTTATCTTTTTTTTTTAAATACCATTTGAGTGTCATTTGCAATGCAGAACTACAAATGGTGTAGAGCATGGGTGTCAAACTCTGGCCCGCGGGCCAAATACAATTTCATTTGGCCCTTGAGGTAATATCAAATTAACATTAGAGCTAGCCCGCCGGTACTATAAAGGCACTGCCTTTAGCATTGTCTAGAATATGTTGTCACGTCCGCTTTTACTCCATACAAACAGCGTGCCGGCCAAGTCACATGATATATGCGACTTGTACACACACTTAAGTGAATGCCATGCATACTCGCTCAACAGCCATACAAGTCAGACTGAGGGTGGCCGTATAAACAACTTTAACACTGTTACAAATATGCGCCACACTGTGAACCCACACCATACAAGAATGACTAACACATTTCGGGAGAACATCCGCACCGTAACACAACATAAACACGACAGAACAAATACCCAGAACCCCTTGCAGCACTGACTACCACCAACCCCACCCATTTCATTATTATTTTATTTTAAGATTTATTTGCCTGTGGAAAAATGTAATGTTGATATTTACCTCAGAAGGCTGCAAATAGAAAAGAGGCATTAAATGTTTTATTTAAATTGTATTTGACCATTTTTTTTTTCCGTTTGTTTTTTGAATGTTGATTTTGCACAATAAAGTTATATAATTATTGCTTGTTCCATATTCATCGTTCAAGCAAATCAGTGTAGCAAACTGAGCAATAATTAACAATCTATTCATGCACTTTCTCTTGTTACTTCAAGGATTGAATGTTTGATTCGTTCATTATTGTTATTTTATTTTCAAATTTATTATTAGCCTGTGGACAAAGTTCATTTTGATACTTACCTCAGAAGGCTGCAAATATTTAAATTTTATTTGATATGCCATTGATATTTTTTTATTATTATTATTGTTTGAAACTCAATTTTGCATGTCACTATAAAGTTATATAAGCCTTGCTTGTTCAATATTCAATGCAAAACTTGTTTGGGTCCCTATTAAAAGGTTCATTTTTTCAAAGTTGGCCCCCGGCTTTGTTCAGTTTTAAATTTTGGCCCACTCTGTATTTGAGTTTGACACCCCTGGCGTAGATGGTGGAACGGCCGTGCCAGAAACCTGAGGGTTGCAGGTTCGCTCCCCGCCTATTGACATCCAAATCTCTGCCCTTGTGTCCTTGGGCAGGACCCTTCACCCTTGCCCCCGGTGCCGCTCACACTGGGGAATGAATGAATGATAGGTGGCGGTCAGAGGGTCCGTAGGCGCAAACTGGCAGCCTCGCTTCCGTCAGTCGACCCCAGGGCAGCTGTGGCAACAAATGTAGCTTACCACCACCAGGTGTGAATAAATGATGGGTTCCCACTTCTCTGTGAGCACTTTTGAGTGTCTAACAATAGAAAAGCGCTATATAACATCTAATCCATTATTATCTATGTTATCTAACTAGGAAGTGGCGTTTTCATTGAAGCTGAATGTGTTATGTTGCGCCCTACAAAGTCTGTATACTGTAAGTTTTGTGATTATTACACAAACAGCTGTTGCATTGTGGGATTCAGCTTAGTTGTAGTTTTCATGACCAAATTTAAAGGTGTAGAAATCGCCACGTTAAAACACTAATGCTAATAGTAGCCTGTCTATGGCAAATTTCCGGACTATAAGGCGCACTTAAAATCCTTTTTTCCCTCCTCAAACTCGACGGTGCGCCTAATGTACGGAATAATTCTGGTTTTGCTTAGCGACCTCGGAGCTATTTTACTTGGTACATGGTGTAATGACAAGTGTGACCAGTAGATGGCAGTCAAACATAAGAGATACGCGTACACTGCAATATGACTCAAGTACACACCACCAACATTTTATATGCTTCATCGAACATATAGAACTTTACACACAGCGCTCAAAAATCTATCAAAATCTTTTAGTACGACTTTAGTAAGCTATGAAGCCGCACCGCTTGAAGGATTATGTCAGCGTATTAAACATACAAGTATTATGATGGCGTGTGTATTAAGTAAAACATACATATCTTTTTTTTTGTTTTAATATGGTGGCAGCACGGTGAAACAGGGGTTAGTGCATGTGCCTCACAATACGGAGGTCCTAAGTAGTCCTGAGTTCAATCCCAGGCTCGGGATCTTTCTGTGTGGAGTTTGCATGTTCTCCCCGTGACTGCGTGGGTTCCCTCCGGGTACTCCAGCTTCTTCCCACCTTCAAAAAACATGCACATGGGGATAGGTTGATTGGTCTGTCTATCTGTGTTGCCCCTACGATGAGGTGGTGGCTTGTCCAGGGTGTACACCGCCCTCTGCCCGAATGCAGCTGAGCTAGACCCCAGCACCCACCGCAACCCCAAAAAGGGACAAGCGGTAGAAAATGGATGGATGGATTTAATATGGTTTTCATAGGAGGACAAACATGACAAGTCTCCCTAATTGTTATAAATCACACTGTTTATATTAAACATGCTTCAGTGATTAGAGACTATTTGGCGAGCGCCGTTTTGTCCTACTAATTTTGGCGGTCCATGAACTCACTGTAGTTTGTTTCCATGTACTAATTTCTCCGACTTTTCTAAGACGTGTTTAATGCCACCCCTTTTTTGTCTCGTTTTGTCCACCAAATGTTTTATACTGTGCGTGAATGCATTGAGTGTTACTATATTGTGATTGCATTAACCAAAGGCGAGCTTTGTTGATGTTATTGACTTGTGTGGAGTGCAAGATTATTGATGCTAACGTGCTATTTCTTTCTTTCTTTTTCTTTCTTCTTTCCGAACATGAACACACTAACAGCTTAATACATCACACAATTTCATATAATTCATTTTACAACATGTCCGAAAAGGAGTAGGAAGAAGCAAAGCATATTTAATCCTACCCCTTTCCCACTTCAGAGCCTTTACAAACATATACATCATTTACTGACCTTTTTATAACAGAATGACATCTGTGAATTGGTATATACAACAGTTTTGTAATATGTAACTATTTAATTCAGTCATTATTTAGGCTAGCTGTATGTATATAAGGTGCAATATATACATTGCATAATGCATTGCTCATTTCATTTCCCTTTAAGTCCTCTCAATTCAATTTATATTTGCATGTCTCATGACACATTACATGTATGTAATATTGGCTGCATTTGTGCGCCATGTTGTTCCAGACCACAGCAAACGTTACACAACGTGCAAATATTGTAAAAAAAATCCACTAAAATGGACACACACATCTATACCTTTGGCAATTCTAAGCCAGTCATTTCCAGGAGTTATCTCACCCTTTGACAAGCCTCAATTTTACTAATGTTTTCCGTTGTTGTAAAAATGTGTAGAATAAATAATTATATTTCAACATTTCAAGTGGAGGAGTTCAAGTACCTAGGAGTCTTGTTCACGAGTGAGGGAAGAGTGGATCGTGAGATCGACAGGCGGATCGGTGCGGCGTCTTCAGTAATGCGGACGTTGTACCGATCCGTTGTGGTAAAGAAGGAGCTTAGCCGGAAGGCAAAACTCTCAATTTACAGGTCGATCTACGTTCCCATCCTCACCTATGGTCATGAGATTTGGGTCATGACCGAAAGAATAAGATCACGGGTACAAGCGGCCGAAATGAGTTTCCCGCACCGTGTGGCGGGGCTCTCCCTTAGAGATAGGGTGAGAAGCTCTGCCATCCGGGAGGAACTCAAAGTAAAGCCGCTGCTCCTTCACATCGAGAGGAGCCAGATGAGGTGGTTCGGGCATCTGGTCAGGATGCCACTTGAACGCCTCCCTAGGGAGGTGTTTAGGGCACGTCCAACCGGTAGGAGGCCAGGGGGAAGACCCAGGACACGTTGGGAAGACTATGTCTCCCGGCTGGCCTGGGAACGCCTCGGGATCCCCCGGGAAGAGCTAGACGAAGTGGCTGGGGAGAGGGAAGTCTGGGTTTCCCTGCTTAGGCTGTTGCCCCCGCAACCCAACCTTGGATAAGCGGAAGAAGATGGATGGATGGATGGCATTTCTGTCAGCCTGCAACACAGTCATTTTGATCGTAGGCTATTATAACTAACATGGACACTTACATAATGTGTTGTCTTCATTCCTAGTTTCCCTTGTTACATTCTTAATTTACTGTAATATTTTCATTGTCATTGTTGCTTTTTATTCTTTTTGTGATATTTTTCTATTTTGTTTCCATTTATGCCCCCATTTTTTTACCATTTTAAATTCGATCTAAACTCTGTACACTGCTGCTGGGATTTTAACTTTCCTGAGGGAACTCTCCTGAAAGAATCACTGTCTGTGTGTCTGTTATAACAATTATACAAGGCTTTTCATTTTTTGCATTTACAGACAGATTTTTTTTTTTTTTGTATTTTTGGTCCAATATTGCCCTTTCAACATTCGTGCCGCCGACCCCTGCAATAGGTAAAAGTAGAAATTAAAAATGCCTTTTCCTAAAGCTACGTCAAAATAAACTTATATGTTGACTAATGGCCTTTTTTTCTGATCCCAGCCAGGCGTAGTTTGTTGTTGTTTAAACTTGTGAATTGCTGAACATGCTGATATACGGCCCCCCCCTCCCCAGCCCACCCATTGGCGGTCATTGATTGTCATTACCTCTCGGCAAGTCGCGAGGACAGCGGCTGTGATAAGCGGCGGCACCTTTTTGTCGGGGGACACTGATTAACTGAGGGGAAGGACAGTCGAGGTCTCAGCCTTGAAAAAACGTGTATGCGCGCATGTGTGTGTGTGTGTGTGTGTGCATACAGTATGAGGCAGCTGCTGTGTTTACCGTCTCACAGTTCCTCCTTTGTGGTAAGGACAATAATTGACAGGCAGCTTTGGAACATCACACCATTGAAGGCGGTAAACCAACAGGAAAGAAAACAAGTCTTTCATTAAAGGACAGTCGTCCCTCGCCACAGCGCGCTTCAAATATTGTAAATAATATTAAGCTGATTATTGTTTTTATCATATGTATGTATATATATATATATATATATATATATATATATATATATATATATATATATATATATATATATATATATATATATATATATATTAACATATGTACAGTGGGGCAAAAAAGTATTTAGTCAGCCACCTATTGTGCAAGTTCTCCCACTTAAAATGATGACAGAAGTCTGTAATTTTCATCATAGGTACACTTCAACTGTGAGAGACAGAATGTGAAAAAAAAATCCAGGAATTCACGTTGTAGGAATTTTAAAGAATTTATTTGTAAATTATGGTGGAAAATAAGTATTTGGTCAACCATTCAAAGCTCTCACTGATGGAAGGAGGTTTTGGCTCAAAATCTCACGATACATGGCCCCATTCATTCTTTCCTCAACACGGATCAATCGTCCTGTCCCCTTAGCAGAAAAACAGCCCCAAAGCATGATGTTTCCACCCCCATGCTTCACAGTAGGTATGGTGTTCTTGGGATGCAACTCAGTATTCTTCTTCCTCCAAACACCACGAGTTGAGTTTATACCAAAATGGATACATGGATGATACAGCAGAGGATTGTGAGAATGTCATGTGGTCAGATGGAACCAAAATATAACTTTTTGGTATAAACTCAATTTGTGGTGTTTGGAGGAAGAAGAATACTGAGTTGCATCCCAAGAACACCATACCTACTGTGAAGCATGGGGGTGGAAACATCATGCTTTGGGGCTGTTTTTCTGCTAAGGGGACAGGACGATTGATCCGTGTTAACGAAAGAATGAATGGGGCCATGTATCGTGAGATTTTGAGCCAAAACCTCCTTCCATCAGTGAGAGCTTTGAATGGTTGACCAAATACTTATTTTCCACCATAATTTACAAATAAATGATTTAAAATTGCTACAATGTTAATTCCTGGATTTTTTTTTCACATTCTGTCTCTCACAGTTGAAGTGTACCTGTGATGAAAATGACAGACCTCTGTCTTCATTTTAAGTGGGAGAATTTGCACAATCGGTGGCTGATTAAACACTTTTTTGCCCCACTGTATACAAATACATAAATATATACATATATATATATATATATATTTATATATATATATATATTAGTGTTGTCCCGATACCAATATTTTGGTAATGGCACCAAAATGTATTTTTATAACTTTTCGGTACTTTTGTAAAAAAATGTGGACCACAAAAATGGCATTATTGGCTTTATTTTAACAAAAAAATCTTAGGGTACATTAAACATATGTTTCTTATTGCAAGTTTGTCCTTAAACAAAATAGTGAACATACAAGACAACTTGTCTTTTAGTAGTAAGTAAGCAAACAAAGGCTCCTAATTTTTCTGCTGACGTATTGTGTCATTTCTTATTCTATTATTTTGTCAAAATGATTAAGGACAAGTGGTAGAAAATGGATTACTGTTTACTGTTAACATCGGCTTACTTTCTGTTTTAACATGTTCTATCTACACCTCTGTTAAAATGTAATAATCACTTATTCTCCTGTCGTTTGGATACTTTACATTAGTTTTGGATAATACCACAAATTTGGGTATCAATCCGATACCAAGTAGCTACAGGATCATATGTTGGTCTTATTCAAAGTCCTCATGTGTCCAGGGACATATTTCCTGAGTTTATAAACATAATATCAATGTAAAAAAAAACGAAAGATGATGTTGAGATGCCAAAAAATATCGACGTAATCATAGTAGTGTCGACTAGATACGCTTCTGTACTTGGTATCATTACAGTGGATGTTTACAGACGGTATTGTACCGAATATGATTCATTAGTATCGCGGTACTATACTAATACTGGTATACCGTACAACCCTAATATATAGATAGATATACAGATAAAGTGCCTTTTATTAAGGCATTGCAAACTGACGCTGCTTTAAAACGTACTTGCTACTCGTGTTAGCTAGCTAGCACGGCATAAACGAACACTTATTTCCAAAATTGTGTACACTACTGAATTGGGGTCTTATGGCCACTTATGTGGACACTTATACTGCCATCTGGTGGTGTCAGAAGTATAAAATACAATGGAATTTGGAAAAAAAAGTGTAAAACTAAAAATTAGCATGTCACTACTAATAAAGTACACGTTTGTGTACTTATGGACTAAGTACATCATATTAAAAGATGATTTTTAGTTTTTATTCTAAATAGGGTCCAATAAGCCCAAATAGCAAAGAGAAACAAAAAAAGCATGCAAACAAACAGCTTAAGAGGTTAAAACTAAAAACTAAAGACAACATCAAATTGTTTTCTTTGTCTTTACCTTGGCCAAAAATAGAACTAACACATTCTGAAAATATTATAATACAAATATAGAAAAAAAAATACCGGCAGCGGCAAAGTTTAGAGCCATGAAGGAAAGAAGTTTTACATATGTATAAAAATGTGTTTTCTTTTTTATTATTTCTTTTAATGAATTAAGTAACGTTTATGACAACCATTTTCCAAAACACAATATGTAGAATGTGAGATATGACAGGATAATGCGTACATTTATCATTTATTTTCAAAACAGTTACAAAAAAACTGGGACCCCAAACATTTTACCCCATTTTTGTGAATGGGGTAAAATGGGGTCTCTGGGATCCCATTTAAAAAATGTCTAGTATTTCTAGTAAAATTTCTAATACTAACACTGATGGAGTATTGGTGTGTGCAAAACAGCAGCGGGCGGCTGCGGCCTGTGGGCCGGTGTGATACTGATCAAATATGTTTACCCCATTGTTTACCTGTCTCACCGTTTTTATAAGGGCCGCCGGAAGTTGGCAGACCCGTCAGGGATTCTGTTCTGTCTCCCTGTAATGTTTGTCTGATCTTGAATGGGATTGTGCTAAAATTATTAATTTCCCCTCAAGTATTAATAAAGTATATCTGATTCTGATTCTGATATCACCCCGGGCCGCCATAGATAACTCTTGACTTTGACACACAGGTTTTTGTCACAGTTATTTGGTGTCGAATCCCAAGATGCAGAAAAGGGGGCAGCCATTTGGTAAGTAAACATGATTTAATTAAATACTAAGACAAAAACAAAACCAAAAGGGTACAAACAAAAAGCGGAATAACATACTAAGGGTCTTTAGCATAGAAGCTAGCAAGAAACAAAAAAGGACCTGGCAATGACAATACAATGATCCAGCAACTGACACAAGACAAAGCAGGTACAAATAGGTGCGGGCTGATGGGCAACAGGTGTGGCCAGCTGCCAATCAGCCGCAGCTGAGGAGGAACACAGCACTGAGGGAACAAGACAGGAAGCTGACAAATTAAGAGCACTAGACAGGAACTAAGGACAAGAAATACTAAACACAGAGGAAACAGACAAATGCAGAGGAAAAAACTACAACATAGACAAACTGTCAGGGGAAAGCCTGACAGTTTTAGAGGCTTTAAAGGCTACTAGGGTGACTCCCATCAGTCAGATCCAAGAGTTTTTTAAAATCGTAAAAAAAACTAAAGACGTCTCTCATGATTGTAAACGATTCCAAAACAAAGTGCAGTTCCCCTTTAACAATACCAATTTTTGTGGTAATAAAAGCTCATTTGTTTTTAATAAAATCACAATTATTTCATTTGACGTTCAACTCAGCTGTCAGGTTGCCACCATATCCGAATATTCAGTAGTAATACGATACATGGGAATTTACATGATTCTCGATACCAATCAGTAGTAAACATTCCAACTATAGATGTCCGATAATGGCTTTTTTGCCGATATCTGATATTCCGATATTGTCCAAATTGTAACGATGTGTCACTTCATTTCTGTTAGTTTTTTGTGTTTTTGTATTTACTTCCGGTTCAGTGCTCTTATTTTGTTGTATTTCCTGTTTTTATTCACGGAGCACTATTTTTCTCTTTTCGTTGATTGGCAGCGGTTCACACCTGCTGTCAATCACACTAGTGTCTATTTATGTTTCACTCGAGCACTCCTCAGTGCTCGATGATAATATTATGTTGAGAACGTTTATCTGCACGACTGCTTTATGTTTGCTTTTGTTATTTTCTTTTGTGTATTAAATTCATCTTACCTCCACGCAACTCTCCTGGATTCTTGCATACTCGGGGACACACAACTGCAGCCATGCGACATCCCAACAGTATCATCGAGCCAGAAAAAAGTGTCCTCGCGAGAATCCCTGTCGGCAATCCTCAGCCGACGTTCTGGACCGCACAATTCCTGGAGGACTTGAAGGCCAGGTTTGTGCGGTCCCAGCCTACAGACGCGGACCCTCTCCCCGCGGCAACGCCACCGGCTTCGGCTCTCCGACCGGCGCGTCCCCCGCCGCCATCTTTCCTCTCGGCTCAACGGCTGGCTACGGCTCTCCGACCAGCACGTCCGCCACTTCCTGCATGCCTCGCGGCTCCCGCGGCAACGCTACCGGCTACGGCTCTCCGACCGGCGCGTCCTCCGCCGCCATCCTTCCTCTCGGCAACGCTGCCGGCTACGGCTCACCGACCGGCGCGCCCGCCTCCTCCTTCACGTCTCGCGGCTCCTGCGGCTCCGTCGCCTACTGCGGCTCTCCGACCGGCACGTCCGCCGCCGCCATCCTTCCCGTCGTCTGCTGAGCTGCTTCTCCCTGCTCCTACGCAGCTTCCAGCGGCTGCTCCCCGGCTGCTCTTTCTGCCAGCTCCCGCTCTCTTTTTTGGATCGCCGAGAGCTCCAGTGGAGCCCACAGTGAGGTCACTTTTGTCCTCCTGCTGGGACTCGGCGCGGGACGTGTCTTCGTCCCTCTTCCTGGCCTCCTCCCGCCCGTCCCTGGTTTTCGCACCGGGGGACGCCGACGAGCAGGCATGTCTTCCCGCAAGTGTGGACGGTTTCTGGCAGCCGCCTAGTGGAGGGGGGCCCACAATACACTGCGGTGCAGCCAGGCACACACCGCTGTCATCTTCGCAAGCGTCTCCTTCCTCGGAGACATCTACGTGCCTGGCGGGTTTTCGCACAGCCCCAACGCCGGCTCCACGCCTAGCCCCTACGCCGGCTCCACGCCTAGCCCCTACGCCGGCTCCACGCCTAGCCCCTACGCCGGCTCCACGCCTAGCCCCTACGCCGGCTCCACGCCGAGCCCCAACGCCGGCTCCACGCCGAGCCCCAACGCCGGCTCCACGCCGAGCCCCAACGCCGGCTCCACGCCGAGCCCCAACGCCGGCTCCACGCCGAGCCCCAACGCCGGCTCCACGCCGAGCCCCAACGCCGGCTCCACGCCGAGCCCCAACGCCGGCTCCACGCCGAGCCCCAACGCCGCCAAGAGCAGCACCACGCCGGGCTTCGTCACCGCCGGCATCCGCTATTCCTCGGCCAGCATTTGCTGCTCCTCGCCCGGCGTCATCTGCCGCTTTCACGCCGCCGATGACGCCTGCCGCTTCAACACCGCCGATGACGTCTGCCGCTTTCACGCCGCCGATGACGTCTGCCGCTTTCACGCCGCCGATGACGTCTGCCGCTTTCACGCCGCCGATGACGTCTGCCGCTTTCACGCCGCCGATGACGTCTGCCGCTTTCACGCCGCCGATGACGTCTGCCGCTTTCACGCCGCCGATGACGTCTGCCGCTTTCACGCCGCCGATGACGTCTGCCGTTTTCACGCCGCCGATGACGTCTGCCGCTTTCACGCCGCCGATGACGTCTGCCGCTTTCACGCCGCCGATGACGTCTGCCGCTTTCACGCCGCCGATGACGTCTGCCGCTTTCACTCCGCCGATGACGTCTGCCGCTTTCACGCCGCCGATGACGTCTGCCGCTTTCACGCCGCCGATGACGTCCGCCGCTTTCACGCCGCCGATGACGTCCGCCGCTTTCACGCCGCCGATGACATCCGCCGCTTTCACGCCGCCGATGACATCTGCCACTTCCACGCCGTTGATGACGCCTGCGGTTTCCACGCCGCCGGTTACGTCTTCTGCTTCCCGGCCTGCTTCAGCGCGCCCGCTTCTACGTCGGCCGTGGATGTGGCCGTGCCCTGCGCACTCTCCTCTTTTTCGGCCAGTGATTTGGCCGTTCCCTGGCCGCCCGCCTCGCCAGTTCCAGCGGCGCTCTACGCGGCGCCGCCACCTGACTTTCCCTCGCTGGCTGCGGGGACACGAGGTTTGGCAACCCTCCACCAAATCCTCCCTCCACCCTCCCTTACATTTTGGACTTTTTTCCAGGAGGTTGAGGTGGGCGGGGTTGAGGTGGAGGGGGGTGGGGGCGGTAGCGGGGGGTGTATATTGTAGCGTCCCAGAAGAGTTAGTGCTGCAAGCGATTCTGGGTATTTGTTTATGTTGTGTTACGGTGTGGATGTTCTCCCGAAATGTGTTTGTCATTCTTGTTTGGTGTGGGTTCACAGTGTGGCGCATATTTGCAACAGTGTTAAAGTTGTTTATACGGCCACCCTCAGTGTGACCTGTATGGCTGTTGACCAAGTATGCCTTGCATTCACTTGTGTGTGTGTGAAAAGCCGTAGATATGTGACTGGGCCGGCACGCAAAGGCAGTGCCTTTAAGGCACGGGTGTCAAACTCTGGCCCTCGGGCCAAAATTGGCCCGCCTTTTCATTTCATTTGGCCCTTGTGGCAATATTAAATTAACATTAGAGCTGGCCCGCCGGTATTATACACCGCATTTACCGCCAATACTTATACTTGCCAACCCCCCCAGAAATCTCCCAGAGCAACCATTCTCCCGAATTTCTCCCGATTTCCACCCGGACAACAATATTGGGGGCGTGCCTTAAAGGTACAGCCTTTGACGTCCCCCGCAACCTGTCGTCACGTCCGCTTTTCCTCCTTTAAAACTGCGTGCCGGCACAGTCACGTAATGTATATAGCTTCTACACACACCTAAGTGAATGCAGGTCATACTTGGTCAACAGCCATACAGGTCACACTGAGGGTGGACGTATAAACAACTTTAACACTGTTACAAATATGCGCCACACTGTGAACCCACTCCAAACAAGAATGACAAACACATTTGCATCGTAACACAAGATAAACACAACAGAACAAATACCCAGAACCCCTATCAGCATGAACTCTTCCGGGACGCTACAATATCTGGCTTGGGCACATCAGATTAGATCAGTGTGTCGCGAACTGAGCAGTAAAAAGGCCTGAATGTTGTATCCATTCATTATTGTTTTTTTTATTTTCAAATTTATTATTCGCCTGTGGAAAAAGTTTATTTTGATATTTACCTCAGAAGGCTGCAAATAGAAAAGAGGTATTCAATTGTTATTAACATTTTATTTTTGATATGCCATTGATATTTTTTAATTATTATTATTATTTGAAACTGGATTTTGCATGTCACTATAAAGTTATATAAGTCTTGCTTGTTCAATATTCAATGCAAAACTTGTTTGGGTCCCTATTAAAAGTTTAATTTGTTCAACCTTGGCCCGCGGCTTTGTTCAGTTTTAAATTTTGGCCCACTCTGTATTTGAGTTTGACACCCCTGCTTTAAGGTGTATTGGCGCTCTGTACTTCTCCCAAGTCCTTGTACACAGCGACGTTTTAAAGTCACGCATTTTACTTTTTGAAACAGATACCGATAATTTTGAAACAGATACCTATAATTTCTGATATTATATATTATCGGACATTCCTAGTTCCAACCCTTTTTAATCCACAAACCTTTCAAATCCACATCATGTAAAATATGTAAATATTCGGTCTTACCAGAAGGCGTGTCCAACCCCGCTTGGTAGCCCCGCCCCGTCCTCCATCGCTGGCTGTCCAAGTCCGGACTGCGACTGGTGGTGGTCTTGTCCGTGGCGGGCTGTCTGCTGTTGGACCTGGCCAGCAGGGCGTTGAGGCAGTTGTGTGCGCTGGCGTCGCTGCCTTTGCGGCGGCGGTTGTTCAGGCCCCCCAACCCTCCTTCCCCCCCAACGCCGACGGCCAGCGCCGCCTCGTTCACGAAGACCGAACCGTTTCCAGCGTGACCGCAGGAGTCCTGGGGGGGACCAAAAAAAAAAAGATCAACGATAGCAACAACAAACACAATTATTTCCTTTTGCCACATAATGGTCAAAATCAGGGGCGTCCAAACTATTTCCACTGAAAAATCAAAGCATGCAGGGAACATTTTGATTGGTTTTCATTTCCAAAACCAATACTATATACAGATTTTTTTTAAACCTTTGGGGTTCCTCTCAAGTTTGGTACCAGTAAAACAGTCACATTTTTTGAAAAGATAAATCGAATATACATTTGTTTCTTTTCAACGCTTAAATTGGCCCGCCAGATCATTTCATGTGGCCCATGAAAGCCTTGAGATAATATGCATCAATAAAGCACAAACCCCGTTTCCATAGGAGTTGGGAAATTGTGTAAGATGTAAATATAAACAGAATACAATGATTTGCAAATCATTTTCAACCCATATTCAGTTGAATATGCTACAAAGACAACATATTTGATGTTCAAACTGATAAACATTTTTTTCTTGTGCAAATAATCATTAACTTTAGAATTTGATGCCAGCAAACGTGACAAATTAGTTGGGAAAGGTGGCAATAAATACTGATAAATTGAGGAATGCTCATCAAACACTTATTTGGAACATCCCACAGGTGTGCAAGCTAATTGGGAACAGGTGGGTGCCATGATTGGGTATAAAAGCAGCTTCCATGAAATGCTAAGTAATTCACAAACAAGGATGGGGCGAGGGTCATCACTTTGTAAGCAAAGTGTCGAACAGTTTTAGAACAACATTTCTCAACGAGCTATTGCAAGGAATTTAGGGATTTTACCATCTACGGTCCGTAAAATCATCAAAAGGTTCAGAGAATCTGGAGAAATCACTGCACGTAAGCGATATTACGGAATGTTGATCCCTCATGCGGTACTGCATCAAAAACAGACATCAGTGTGTAAAGGATATCACCACCTGGGCTCAGGAACACTTCAGAAAACCACTGTCAGTAACTAAAGTTGGTTGCTAAATCTGTAAGTGCAAGTTTAAACTCTGCTATGCAATGCAAAAACACCAATGAACGCCGCTGGCTTCGCTGGGCCCGAGCTCATCTAAGATGGACTGATGCAAAGTTGAAAGGTGTTCTGTGGTCTGACGAGTCCACATTTCAAATTATATTTAGAAACTGTGGACGTGGTGTCCTCCGGAACAAAGAGAAAAATAACCATCCGGATTGTTATAGGCGCGAAGTTCAAAAGACAGCATCTGTGATGGTATGGGGGTGTATAAGTGCCCAAAGCATGGGTAAGTTACACATCTGTGAAGGCACCATTAATGCTGAATGGTCCACAAAGGTTTTGGAGCAACATATGTTGTCATCCAAGCAACATTATCATGGATGCCCCTGCTTATTTCAGCAAGACAATGCCAAGCCACGAGTTACAACAGCGTGGTTTCGTAGTAAAAGAGTGCGGGTACTTTCCTGGCCCGCCTGCAGTCCAGACCTGTCTCCCATTGAAAATGTGTGGCGCATTATGAAGCGTAAAATACAACAGCGGAGACCCCGGACTGTTGAACAACTTAAGCTGTACATCAAGCAAGAATGGGAAAGAATTCCACTTTCAAAGCTTCAACAATTAGTTTCCTCAGTTCCCAAACATTTATTGAGTGTTGTTAAAAGAAAAGGTAATGTAACACAGTGGTGAACATGCCCTTTCCCAACTACTTTGGCATGTGTTGCAGCCATGAAATTCTAAGTTAATTATTATTTGCAAAAAAAATTAGGTTTATGAGTTTGAACATCAAATATCTTGTCTTTGTAGTGCATTCAACTGAATATGGGTTGAAAAGGATTTGCAAATCATTGTATTCCATTTACATTTATTACATCTAACACAATTTCCCAACTCATATGAAAACGAGGTTTGTACTTCACCTTTTCTTTGTTCATTCCATTTTGACAGAAAAAAATTGCATGCAATTGCACATCTTTTCAACTTTAATATTATCTATTAATGCAACAAATATTACAATAGCAAACATTTCAAACTTTTTTTAAATTTAAAGTTAAAATAGCGATAGTAAATATCTGCTTGCTTTTTGATTTCAAAGCTTATGCTATCCATCAAATTGTACACTGTAAAAAATAACAATATAAGTTTAGGATTTTTTTTCGTGTTTTTTTTTGTTTGTTTTATGATAAACACAAAATACGCAATATTTCCCCCGGAAAATATTTCAAATTGGAATATTTGATATGAAGTAATTGGAGCCTAGAATATGTCAATAATGAAAAACAACATTAATTTTGAATCATTATTAATTTTTGAACAATGGCAGTTTAAAAAAAAAATCCCACTTAAATTCTCGGTGATCCAAAAGTGTTACTTTATTTTTTTTACTTTTAACGCCTAAATCTCAGGATCAACTTCAGCTCTGTCAATTGTAAAATTTTTATGATTTTGTAATGCTAATTTTGTTATTGAAAACCTTGTTAGTTATGACAAAATATGCAATATTTTCACCCCTTAAAATGTTCAAAGTGGAATAGTTGATGTTAAGTACAGTAATTGGAGCCTGAATATGTCAATAATTCACAAAAACATTAATTTTGAATCATTATTCATTTTTGAACACAGGCAGTTTAACAAAAAAAAAATCTCACTAAAAGTCTATACTTTTAATGCCTAAATCTCAGGATCCACTTCAACTCTGTCAATTATAAGTTTTTTATAAACAAATTTTTAATGTTTTTGTTTGTTTTATGCAATTTTTGTTATAGAAAACCGTGCTAATTATAACAAACACAATATATGTAATATTTTCCCCAGAAAATATTTCCGATTGGAATATTTGAGATGAAGTAATTGGAGCCTTGAACAACAATCATTACTATTTTTTGAACAATGGCAATTTAAAAAACAAACAAAAAAATCCCACTTAAATTCTCGGTGATCCTAAAGGGCTTCACTCACAAAAGAGTTAAGTCATACATTATCTTTAATTTTTTTACTTTTAACGCCTAAATCTCAAGAACAACTTCTGCTCTGTCAAATATATTTTCTAATGATTTTTAAATGTTTTTTTCGTTTGTTTTATGCCATATTTGTTATTGAAAACCTTGTTAATTATGACAAAATATGCAATATTTTCACCCCCTAAATTGTTCAAAGGGGAATAGTTGATCTGAAGTAAGATAATTGGAGCCTGAATATGTCAATAATTCACAAAAACATTAATTTTGAATCATTATTCATTTTTGAACACAGGCAGTTTAACAAAAAAAAAATCTCACTAAAAGTCTATACTTTTAATGCCTAAATCTCAGGATCCACTTCAACTCTGTCAATTATAAGTTTTTTTTAAAACTAATTTTTCATGTTTTTGTTTGTTTTATGCCATTTTTGTTATAGAAAACCTTGCTAATTTTAACAAACACAATACATGCAATATTTTCCCCAGAAAATATTTCCAATTGGAATATTTGAGATGAAGTAATTGGAGCCTTGAATAGGTCAATAATTCACAACAACATTAATTTTGAATCATTACTATTTTTTGAACAATGGCACTTAAAATATCAGTGATCCAAAAGGGCTTCACTCATAAAAGAGTTAAGTCATACCTATCTTAATTTTTTTTTACTTTTAACGCCTGAATCTCAAGAACAACTTCAGCTCTGTCAATTATATTTTCTTAGGATTTTTTTAAATGCTTTTTTTGTTTTGTTTTATGCCATTTTTGTTATTGAGAACCCTGTTTATTATGACAAGATATGCAATATTTTCACTCCTTAAATTGTTCAAAGGGGAATAGTTGATGTGAAGCACGCTAATTGGAGCCCTGAATATGTCAATAATGCACAACAACATTAATTTTTATTCATTATTAATTTTTGAACAATGGCAGTTTTTTAAAAAATCCCGGTGATCCAAAAGGGCTTCACTCATAAAAGTGCTAAGTCATACATTTTTATTTTTATTTTACTTTTAACGCCTAAATCTCAAGATCAACTTCAGCTCTGTCAATTATAAGTTTTTTTTAAATGATTTTTGAATGTTTTTGTTTGATTTATGCCATTTTTATGATAGAAAACCTTGTTGATTATTACAAACATAAAATATGTAATATTTTCCCCGGAAAATATTTCAAATTTGAATATTTTACATTAAGTAATTAGAGCCTTGAATAGGTCGATAATTCATAACATAAATTTTGAATCATTATGAATTTTTAAACAATGGCAGTTTAAAAAAAATGACACTAAAATTCTCAGTGATCCAAAAGGGGCTTCACTCATAAAAGTGTTATGTCATACATTATCTTTATTTTTTTTTCCAACTTTTAATGCCTAAATCTTCAGCTCTGTCAATTATAATTATATGGTTTTTTTTTTGTTTTATGCCCTTTTTGTTATAGAAAACCTTGTTAAATATGACAAAATACGACAAATAATACAATTTTATTTTGTAATGTTACATTTAAAAATGAACTGATTAAGACAACTGTGCAGTCCATTTGTTTTATCTTGTTTCTGTAATACAATTTGAGTGTCATTTGCCATGCAGTTGCACTGACAAAACATTAGATGGCAGTACTATATTGTTGTCTAACTAGGAAGTGGCTTTTTCATTGAAGCCGAATTTGATATGTTGCACCCTAAAAAGTTTGTATACTGTAAGTATTGTGATTATTACACAAACAGCTGTTGCATCGTAGTTGTAGTTTTTAATGACCAAATTTAGAGGTGTTGAAATCGTTGATTTTAATAGTAGCCTGTCAATGACAAATCCAATTTGAATTAGCATCAAGCTAGCGCATTTTGGAAAAGCCTTATTTATTATTTATTATTTTTGTATTTATTTATGTTTTGAGCATTTTCTACCAAGCATTTTTGCTTTGTTGGTGTTAAAACTGCAACTTTATTTCGAGGGAGCACTGATTGACTGATTGAAAAACTTATTAATTATGACAAAACCAAAATATGCAATATTTTCACCCAAAAATATTTCAAAATGGAATATTTGACATTAAGTAATTGGAGCCTTGAACAGGTCAATAATTCATAACATTAATTTTGAATCATTATACATTTTTGAACAATGGCAATTAAAAAAAAAAAAAATCCCACTAAAATTCTCGTTGATCACTCATAAGAGTGTTAAGTCATACATTATCTTTAATTATTTCTTTTTTTACTTTTAACGCCTAAATCTCAAGATCCACTTCAATTATAAGTCTTTTATGATTTTTTAAAACGTTTCTATTGTATGTTTGTTTTACGCCATATGTGTTATAAAAAATCTTGTTAATTATGACAAACACAAAATATGCAATATTTCCCCCCAAAAAATATTTCAAATTGGAATATTTGATATGAAGTAATTGAAGCCTAGAATATGTCAATAAAGCACAACAACATTAATTTTGAATCATTATTAATTTTTGAACAATGGCAGTTTAAACAAAAAATCCCACTTAAATTCTTGGTGATCCAAAAAAAATGCAACTAAAATTCTCAGTGATCCAAAAGGGGCTTCACTCATAAAAGTGTTACGTCATACATTGTCTTTAATTGTTTTACTTTTAAAGCCTAAATCTCAAGATCAACTTCAGCTCTTGTAAATTATAATTTTTTGATTATTTTTTATTGTTTGTTTAATGCCATTTTTGTTTTTTAAAAAAACCTTAAATATGACAAAGACAAAATATGCAATATTTTCCCCAGAAAATATTTCAAATTGGAATATTTGACATGAAGTAATTGGAGCCACGAATATGTCACAACGACATTATTTTGAATAATTAGTATTTTTTGAACAATGGCAGTTATAAAAAAAAATCCCAAAAGTCATAAAAGTGTTAAGTCATACATTATCTTTAATTTTTTCTTAACTTTTAACGCCTAAATCCCAATATCAACGTCAGCTCTGTCGATTATAAGTTTTTTATGATTTTTTAATGGGTGTTTTTGTTCGTTTTATGCCATTTTTGTTATAATAACCTTGTTAGTTATGTATTATTTTAACCCCCTAAATTGTCAAAGGGGAATATTTGAAATGAAGTACAAAAAAACCCACTAAAATTCTCGGTGATCCAAAAGGGCTTCACCCATAAAAGTGTTAAGACATACATTTTCTTTAATTTTTTTACTTTTAATTCCTTAATCTCAAGATCATCTTCAGCTCTGTCAATTATATACGTTTTTTATGATTTTTTAAAATGTTTTTTTGTATGTTTGTTTTACGCCATTTTTGTTATAGAAAATCTTGTTAATTATGACAAACACAAAATATGCAATATTCCATCCATCCAACCATTTTCTACTGCTTGTCCCTTTTGGTGTCGCAGGCGCCTATCTCAGCGGCATTCGGGCAGAAGGCGGGCTACACCCTGGACAAGTCGCCACCTCATCCCAGGTATGCAATATTTTCACTAAAAACATTTCAAATTGGAATATTTGACATGAACTAATTGGAGCCTTGAACAGGTCAATAATTCATAACAACATTAATTTTGAATCATTATACATTTTTGAACAATGGCAGTTTAAAAAAAAAAAAAATCCCACTAAAATTCTCGGTGATCCAAAAGGGCTTCACTCATAACAGTGTTAAGTCATACAATATCTTAATTTTTTTTTACTTTTAACGAGTCAATTATAAGTTTGTTTTTTGTTATACAAAACCTTGTTAATTATGACAAAATATGACAAACAATAACATTTAATTTTTTAATGTAACATTTAAAAATGAACTGATTAAGACAACTGTGCTGTCCAGTTGTTTTATCTTTTTTTTTTAAATCCCATTTGTGTCATTTGCAATGCAGTTGCACTTACAAAACATTAGATGGCAGTACTGTGTAAGCTATCTATGATATGTTGTCTAACTAGGAAGTGGCTTATTTATTGAAGCTGAATGTGCTATGTTGCGCCCTACAAAATGTGCATACTGTAAGTAATGTGATTATTACACAAACAGCTGTTGCATTGTGACATTTGACTTAGTTGTAGTTTTCATGACCAAATTTAGAGGTGTAGAAATTGCTAATGCTAATAGTAGCCTGTCTATGGCAAATCCAATGTAAATTAGCATCAAGCTAGCCTATTTTGGAAAAGCCTTATTTATTATTTACTTCATTATTTTTAATTAATTTATGTTTGAGCATTTTCTACCAAGCATACTTGCTTTGTTGGTGTTAAAACGGATTGTTAATTATGACAAACACAAAATATGCAATATTTCCCCCCCAAAAAATATTAAAAATTGGAATATTTGACATGAAGCAATTGGAGTCTTAAATAGGTCAATAGTTCATAACAACGTTAATTTTGATTCGTTATTATTTTTGGAGCAATGACAGCTTTAAAGAAGCTTTGGGTTTTTAGAGTCCACATTGCAAAACTGTTATTGCAGGGGTCGGGAACCTTTTTGGCTGACAGAGCCAAAAAGCCAAATATTTTAAAATGTATTTCCGTAAGAGACATATAATATTTTTTTTTAACACTGAACACAACTAAACGCGTGCATTTTTAAGTAAGACCAACATTTCTAGAGTATAATAGGTCTCTTATTCTTTGTATTAACACTGTTATTCTGAAGCTAACTGTGGAGAGAGCGTGGCCTGCGGGCCTGCAGCGAACTGGGGTGTGCCAGGACCGGCCTCTAAATCAGCGACAGGTGCGTCGATGGCCCACCTGGGCCTTGTTATCTAATCACCTGTCACTCTGTTATAAGCAGCAACTAGGAGGAGAGACGGGGTTGGGGCTGGAGCCAGAGCGCGAGAACGAAAGAGAAAAATACAATTGCTGGAAAGCAACTGAGAGACTTATTGAAAATAAAAACAGGCTCTCATGTTGGTGCTTGGTGGTCTGAAGAACCCCCAGGAGGGCAAACCCCACACTAACCAATAATAAATAAATAACTTCTTACCATTAACGCAACTTCTTGAACAGGTGCGGTAGAAAACGGGGGGATGGATTAAAAATGCATGAGAATGTTTTATATTTTGAACATTATTTTTAACACTGTGATTACAAGTGGAATTATTCATTATTTATCGTGTTAAGCAATGTCAGCTCAGATTTATCCGAGAGCCAGGTGGAGTCACCAAAAGAGCCACATCTGGCTCTAGAGCACGGGTGTCAAACTCTGGCCCTGTAATTTCATTTGGCCCTTGAGGCAATATCTAATTAACATTAGAGCTGGCCTGCCGGTATTATACAACGGTGGTGCCGCTGTAACACCGCATTCACCGCTAATACTCATACTTGCCAACCTTCCCGATTTTCTCGGGAGACTCCCGAAGTTCAGTGCCCTCCCCGAAAATCACCCGGGACAACTATTCTTCTGAATTTCAACCGGGACAACTATATTGGGGGCGGGCCTTAAGGGCATTCCCTTTAGCGTTTTCTACAACCTGTCGTCACATACGCTTTTCCTCCATACAAACAGCGTGCCGGTCCAGTCACATAATATTTACGGCTTTTACACACACATTAGTGAATGCAAGCCATACTTGGTCCACAGCCATACAGGTCACACTGAGGATGGCCGTGGAAACAACTTTAATTAACACTGTCACAAATATGCGCCACACTGTGAACCCACACCAAACAAGAATGACAAACACATTTCGGGAGAACATCCGCACCGTAACACAACATAAACACAACAGTGAAGTGAATTAGATTTATATAGCGCTTTTCCTCCAGTGACTCAAAGCGCTTTACATAGTGAAACCCAATATCTCAGTTACATTCAAACCAGTGTGGGTGGCACTGGAAGCAGGTGGGCAAAGTGTCTTGCCCAAGGACACAACGGCAGTGACTAGGTTGGCAGAAGCGGGAATCGAACCTGCAGCCCTCAAGTTGCTGGCACGGCCACTCTACCAACCGAGCTAAACCGCCCCACGCCTGCTGAAATGACATTTTCTTATTCAACAGAAGAAATACCCAGAACCCCTTGCCCCCCACTAACTTTTCTGGGGCGCTACAATATACACCCACGCTACCATACAAAAAGGTTGGGGACCACTGCTCTACAACATGTCGTCACGTCCTCTTTTCCTCCATATAAACAGCGTGCTGGCCAAGTCACATAATATATGCGGCTTTCACACACACATACTTTGTCAACAGCCATACAGGTCACACTGAGGGTGGCCGTATAAACAACTTTAACATTGTTACAAATATGCGCCACACCAAACAAGAATGACAAAACAAATTTCGGGAGAACACCCGCACCGTAACACAACATAAACACAACAGAACAAAATACCCTTGCAGCACTAACTCTTCCGGAACGCTACAATATACACCCCCCCGCTACTACCAAACCCCGCCCACCTCATTTTTAATTTATTTTTGAATTTATTAGCCTGTGGAAAAAGTTAATGTTGATATTTACCTCAGAGGTCCTCCCCAAGGTTTCTCATAGTCAGCATTGTCACTGGCGTCCCACTGGATGTGAATTCTCCTTGCCCTTTTGTGGGTTCTTCCGAGGATGTCGTAGTCGTAATGGTTTGTGCAGTCCTTTGAGACATTTGTGATTTAGGGCTATATAAATAAACTTTGATTGATTGATTGATTGATTTTTTTAATTGCATTTTATTTAATACACCACTAAAGTTTTTTGAAAGTTGATTTTGCACTCTTACGTTATATAAGTTCTGCCTCTTCCATGAGTGGAAGCCCAAATACCCGGAGGGAACCCACGTAGTCCCGGGGAGAACATGCAAACTCCACACAGAAAGATCCCGAGCCCGGGATTGAACCCAGGACTACTCAGGACCTTTGTATTGTGAGGCTGATGCACTAACCCCTGTTCCACCGTGCTGCCCTATTAAAGCCTTGCTTGTTCAATATTCATTGCAAAACTTGTCTGGATCCCTATTAAAATGTTAATTTGTTCAACCTTGGCCCGCGGCTTTGTTCAGTTTTAAATTTTGGCCCACTCTGTATTTGAGTCTGACACCCCTGTTCTAAACGGCGACGTTAACCTTCGCTTCTCCGGACATTTATGGCAGCCTGGAGATTACACCCCGTGACCTTTGCCTCGGGCCGGAAGCATTAGCCCTGCTAGCTCAGCACGCCGCTTGTCAGGCTTAAAAAGACGGATGCTGGTGTGCCAGAAAAGCAGGGCGTGTTGAGTGTTAAAGGGGAACATTATCACAATTTCAAAAGGGTTAAAAAAAATAAAAATCAGTTCCCAGTGGCTTGTTGTATTTTTTGAAGTTTTTTTCAAAATTTTACCGGTCCCGGAATATCCCTAAATAAAGCTTTAAAGTGCCTTATTTTCGCTATATTCAAAACCACTGTCCATTTCCCTGTGACGTCATACAGGGCTGCCAATCCAAACATCATGACAGTTACCACAGCAAGATATAGCGACATTAGCTCGGATTCAGACTCGGATTTCAGCGGCTTAAACGATTCAACAGATTACGCATGTATTGAAACAGATGGTCGGAGTATGGAGGCAGATAGGGAAAACGAAATTGAAGAAGAAACTGAAGCTATTGAGCGAATAGCTATTGACGCTATTCGGCCATAGCATGGGTGTACCTAATGAAGTGGCTCATAGCATGGTTGCCTTATTAGCATCGCCGGTAAAATGTGCGGACCAAACGATCAGGACTTTCGCATCTTGTGACACTGGAGCAACTTAAATCCGTCGATTGGTAAGTGTTTGTTTCGCATTAAATGTGGGTATCTAGTTTCAAATGTACATACAGCTAGCGTAAATAGCATGTTAGCATCGATTAGCGTAGCATGTTAGCATCGATTAGCTGGCAGTCATGCGGTGACCAAATATGTCTAATTAGCCCATAAGTCAACAACATCAACAAAACTCACCTTTGTGATTTTGTTGACTTAATCGTTGCAAATGCATCTGCAGGTTATCCATACATCTCTGTGCCATGTCTGTCTTAGCACCGCCGGTCAAATGTGAAGACACTTTGGTATATTCAATGGGGTCTGGCGGCAGATTTCTTGCCAGTGGTGCAACTTGAATCCCTCCCTGTTAGTGTTGTTACACCCTCCGACAACACACCGACGAGGCATGATGTCTCCAAGGTTCCGAAAAATAGTCGAAAAAACGGAAAATAACAGAGCTGAGACCCGGTGTTTGTAATGTGAAAATGAATATGGCGGGTGTGTTACCATGGTGACGTCATCGCTAAAAGACCGATAAACAGAAAGGCGTTTAATTTGCCAAAATTCACCCATTTAGAGTTCGGAAATCGGTTAAAAAATACATGGTCTTTTTTCTGCAACATCAAGGTATATATTGACGCTTGCATAGGTTTGGTGATAATGTTCCCCTTTAAGCGTGCTTTTAGGCGTCACAGCTGCCTGCACAAAAACTGCGTGTAGTGCCGTTATCCTGGCGTCACATATTAGTGCGCTACATCCTATTCTGCGTGGGCCAGGGCTTCTAATTACTGCAGCGGGGCTTTTATTTGCTGCACTTTAATTACCATCCGTCACGGAGAAGTTTATTGGCGAGCGCGTGCGGCAGGGCAAACGGCGCTCATTACCGCAGCTCGTACATCAAGAGGGGATCGAGCTGTGCCATTAAAGTAGCGAGGGCGTGATTGGTCACCTGCGGGCCGTCCAGAGGGATGAGCATGTGAGGGATGTGACTCCACGTCTGGAGGAGCTTCCTGCGGTTCTCCAGCCGCTCCCGCTCCTTTTCCACGCTCCTCTGGCCCTCGCGGAGCCTCTCCAGGTTCTGCCGGTACTCCTCCAGCTGATGGTCCAGCTCCTCGCGCTCGCGCCTCAGCCTCTCCGCCTCCAGGTGGCACTGCCGCTCCCTCTCCCCCACGCAGCTCTCCTTCTCCCCCAGCCGGCTCTCCCGGGCATGGCACTCCCGCTCCCAGCGCTCGCGGTCCTGCCGGAGGCGCACCTGCAGGCGCCGGGTGGAGGCCGCCTCCTCCTTCCTCTTCTCCAGGTGGCGCTGTTTCTCCTGCTCTTGCAGGACTTGACGGCGAGGCGAAGTGCGGCCGTCTCCTCCGAGAAGGAGCCTGTGGAGCTCGTGGCAGCTGTCCTGGATGGTCACGGCCGCCTGGAGGAGCACACACACACACACACACACACACACACACACACACACACACACACACACACACACACACACGTTGGCGACTTACACAAAGACAACTTTAACCGTGACCTCATTTCAATAAAAGGCGACGTATGGCGTCACATTAGTGCCAAAAATCCAAGCGCATAAAAACTGTTATCGCGCGCTGATTCTCCAGTTCGTGCGTGCGCGCGTCACCCTTTTGCGCGCGTGTGGCGCCTTTTTGCGTGCGCGAGGTGTTTTTGTGCGCGCGCGAGGCGCCTTATTGCGTGCGCAAGGTGCCCATGTGCGCGCGCCGTCTTCGTTTTGGCACTTTGTGGGCGGTTATTCTTACACAGCCCCTCCTTTCTGATTGGTCAGGTGAAAATAGCTGAGGGCCAATCAGAAGTATAGCAGGGCGGGTCATCGTCTATATGTATCAAGATAATACAGCTCCTGTCGACAAACAAATTCTAAAAAGTCCAAATCTAGTGGAGTTGTGGAAAATGCCAATTGAATTCTATCTAAAAGTCTTTGAAGAAGGTAATGTCTCATCTGTTGAGAGAACATCACAAAGTTAAAGAAGTTTTAAGATCAATCTCTTTTCATACACATACAACCAGTCCACACATGTCAGTCAATGATGGAAATTATATTTTCAAATATGTTTTCTTTCCTCACTTGTCTGTTTTAAAAAATATTTTTATTTAATATTTGTATATGTAAATATTGAATGTATGCCACAATGTGGGACTATTAATTTTCTTTCCTCTATCTACTTTAAGTTTACACCAGAGTCTATATTTACATATACAAATATTAAATAAATAAAAAATATTTTTTAAAACAGACAAGTGAGGAAAGAAAACATATTTGAAAATATCTTTTCATGTTCTCTCAACAGATGAGACGTTACCTTCTTCAAAGACTTTTAGATCAAATTCAATTGGCATTTTCCACAGCTCCACTAAATTTGGACTTTTTAGAATTTGTTTGTCGACAGGAGCTATCTTGATACATTTTGACGATGACCTGCCCTGCTATACTTCTGATTGGCCCTGAGCTATTTTCACCTGACCAATCAGAAAGGAGGGGCCGTGTAAGCATAACCGCCCACAAAGTGCCAAAACGAAGACGGCGCAAAAAGGGTGTCGCGCGCGCGCACGAAGTGGAGAATCAGCGCGCGATAACAGTTTTTATGCGCTTGGATTTTTGGCACTAATGTGACGCCATAGCGACAGCTCACCTGAGCGCCGCAGGTGAACGCAACGAGGAAGGGGAAATTTGAATATTAAAATGAGATAATCAGAGCTCGAGTCGGCGCGACACATTTTGACATTTTACTCCCATATCTACCTTTTAGTGTTGTACCGATACCAATATTTTAAAGGCCTACTAAAAGAGATTTTCTTATTCAAACGGGGATAGCAGGTCCATTCTATATGTCATACTTGATCATTTCGCGATATTGCCATATTTTTGCTGAAAGGATTTAGTAGAGAACATCGAGGATAAAGTTTGCAACCTTTGGTTGCTGATAAAAAAGCCTTGCCTGTACCGGAAGTAGCAGACTATGACGTCACAGGTGTGAGGGCTCTGTCACGCCAAATTTCTTACCCCCCTACAAAAAACTTCCCCCCGGAAGAAATTTGGCGTGACGGCCCCTCCAATGCCTGAAGGACCCCAATGAGAGCGTAACAATACCAAGTTATATGACTCTTAAGGGTTACAGCTGCAAGATTAGCGAAGCAAAAATAGCTTGAAAGGTTAGCATGCTGGAATGCTAATATTTTTTTCCTCACCGTTAAGGGTTACAGCTGCAAAATCAGCGAAGCAAAAATAGCTTGAAAGGTTAGCATGCTGGAATGCTAATATTTTTTTCCTCACCGATAAGGGTTACAGCTGCAAAATTAATGAAGCAAAAATAGCTTGAAAGGTTAGCATGCTGGAATGCTAATATTTTTTTCCTCACCGTTAAGGGTTACAGCTGCAAAATTTGCGAAGCAAAAATAGCTTGAAAGGTTAGCATGCTAGAATGCTAATATTTTTTCCTCACCGTTATTTTTCACATATGACAATCAGCCAATTATAATAATTTTATAACAGGCAGCTGTGTGGGCTGCTTTAAGGTCCTTCCACCCTAATTGGGGTCCTTCAAGCAGTTTCTTCCAGGGGGAAGGTTTTTGTAGAGGGGGAAGAAATTTGGCGTGACAGCTCCTCACATCCTCACTTTGTTTATAACGGGAGCCTCCAGCAGCAAGAGCTATTCGGACCGAGAAAACGACAATTTCCCCGTTTATTTGAGCGAGGATGAAAGATTCGTGGATGAGGAAATTTAGAGTGAAGGACAAAAACAAAAAAAAAAGGCGATTGCATTGGGAGCGATTCAGATGTTTTTAGACAGATTTACTCGGATAATTCTGGGAAATCCCTTATCTTTCTATTGTGTTGCTAGTGTTTTAGTGAGATTAAATAGTACCTGATAGTCGGAGGGGTGTGGCCACGGGTGTCTTGACGCCAGAGTGTCTGAGGGAAGTCACGGCAGCAGCAGCTCGAGGCGACTTTTTACCACAATTTTCTCACCGAAACCTGCCGGCTGACAAGTGGTCGGGATCCATGTTCGCTTGACTGCTCTGATCCATAGTAAAGCTTCACCTCCGGGAATTTCAAACAAGCAACACCGTGTGTTTGTGTGGCTAAAGGCTAAAGCTTCCCACCTCCATCTTTCTACTTTGATTTCTCCATTATTAATTGAACAAATTGCAAAAGATTCAGCAACACAGATGTCCAGAATACTGTGTAAATGCGCGATGAAAAGAGACGACTTTTAGCCGCAAATGGTGCTGCGCTAATATGTCCCCTCCAACCCGAGACGTCACGCGCACGCGTCATAATTTTGCGACGTTTTCAACAAGAAACTCCGCGGGAAATTTAAAATTATAATTTAGTAAACTAAAAAGGCCGTATTGGCATGTGTTGCAATGTTAATATTTCATCATTGATATATAAACTATCAGACTGCGTGGTCGGTAGTAGTGGGTTTCAGTAGGCCTTTAATATGTATTTCGATTTAAACACATGTCAACAGTGGTAAAGGAATGGCTAAATCCGGCTAAAATTAATGTTTTAGAATGGCCTTCCAAAAGTCCTGATTTAAACATGTGGACAATGCTGAAGAAACAAGTTCATGTCAGAAAACCAACAAATTTAGCTGAACTGCACCAATTTTGTCAAGAGGAGTGGACAAAATTTAGAACCAGAAGCTTGTAGATGGCTAACAAAAGCGCCTTATTGCAGTGAAACCTGCCAAATGTAACCAAATATTAACATTGATATATGTATACTTTTGACCCAGGAGATTTGCTCATATTTTCAGTAAACCCATAATAAATTCATAAACGAACCAAACTTCATGAATGTTTTTTTTGTGAGCAACAAGTATGTGCTCCCATCACTCTATCACAAAAAAATAAGAGTTGTAGAAATTATTGGAAACTCAAGACAGCCTTGAAATTATGTTCCTTATAAGTGTATGTAAACTTTTGACCGTGACTGCATTTATTCAAATTGATCGTTGATGTATATGTGTGTAAAAATATTTTACTTTTCAATTTTATCTATATTAACTTTTGTGTATTATTTTTCTCATATGTAAAGTAGTTTAAGAGTAGATGAGGTGGCGACTTGTCCAGGGTGTACACCGCCTTCCGCCCGATTGTAGCTGACATAGGCGCCAGCGCCCCCCGCGACCCCAAAAGGGAATAAGCGGTAGAAAATGGATGGATGGATGGATGGATGGACGTCCAATATTGTACTCACACTTTTATTACATCCCATTTTTAATTCTACAAACCCCGTTTCCATATGAGTTGGGAAATTGTGTTAGATGTAAATATAAACAGAATACAATGATTTGCAAATCATTTTCAACCCATATTCAGTTGAATATGCTACAAAGACAACATATTTGATGTTCAAACTGAAAAACTTTTTTTTTGTTGCAAATAATCATTAACTTTAGAGTTTGATGCCAGCAACACGTGACAAAGAAGTTGGTAAAGGACACAATAAATACTGATAAAGTTGAGAAATTCTCATCAAACACTTATTTGGAACATCCCACAGGTGTGCAGGCTAATTGGGAAAAGGTGGGTGCCATGATTGTGTATAAAAACAGCTTCCATGAAATGCTAAGTAATTCACAAACAAGGATGGGGAGAGGGTCACCAATTTGTAAGCAAATTGTCGAACAGTTTTAGAACAACATTTCTCAACGAGCTATTGTAAAGAATTTAGGGATTTTACTATCTACTGACCGTAAAATCATCAAAAGGTTCAGAGAATCAGGAGAAATCACTGCACGTAAGCGATGATATTACGGAATGTTGATCCCTCAGGCGGTACTGCATCAAAAACAGACATCAGTGTGTAAAGGATATCACCACATGGGCTCAGGAACACTTCCTAAAACCACTGTCAGTAACTACAGTTGGTCGCTATATCTGTAAGTGCAAGTTAAAACTTTGCTATGCAAAGGAAAACCCATTTATCAACAACACTAAGGAACGCCGCTGGCTTCGCTGGGCCCGAGCTCCTCTAAGATGGACTGATCCTGTGGTCTGACGAGTCCACATTTCAAATTATATTTGGAAACTGTGGACGTGGTGTCCTCCGGAACAAAGAGGAAAATAACCATACGGATTGTTATAGGCGCAAAGTTCAAAAGCCAGCATCTGTGATGATATGGGGGTGTATTAGTTCCCAAGGCATGGGTAACTTACACATCTGTGAAGGCACCATTAATGCTGAAAGGTACATACAGGTTTTGGAACAACATATGCTGCCATCTAAGCGCCGTCTTTTTCATGGACGCTCCTGCTTATTTCAGCAAGACAATGCCAAGGCACGTGTTACAACAGCGTGGTTTCGTAGTAAAGTGCGAGTACTTTCCTGGCCCGCCTGCAGTCCAGACCTGTCTCCCATCGAAAATGTGTGGCGCATTATGAAGCGTAAAATACGACAGGGGAGACCCCGGAATGTTGAACGATTAAAACTCTACATAAAACAAGAATGGGTAAGAATTCCACTTTCAAAGCTTTAACAATTAGTTTCCTCAGTTCCCAAACATTTATTGAGTGTTGTTAAAAGAAAAGGTGATGTAACACAGTGGTGAACATGCCCTTTCCCAACTACTTTGGCACGTGTTGCAGCCATGAAATTCTAAGTTATTATTATTTGCAAAAAACAATAAAGTTTATGAGTTTGAACATCAAATATCTTGTCTTTGTAGTGCATTCAACTGAATATGGGTTAAAAAGGATTTGCAAATCATTGTATTCCGTTTATATTTACATCTAACACAATTTCCCAACTCTAATGGAAACAGGGTTTGTAGTTGTAAATCATGCTTTTTATAATACGTACGTCCATTTTATTCTTGTCAATATTAATAATTGTCACTAGTTGCCAGCTAACTATTAGTGGCACAATAATGTTATTGTTTTTTTAAATACCAGGGTTTACTGCAGAGCCACCGCCTAAACTGAAGTCTTAACAAGCTGCTACGCTTAATTCTGCCTCTGTCAGTACATCTCTGCAGCACCCAGCATTGTCCCACCCACAGAACCATCTGATTGGTTACACGCGGAGCAGTAACAGCCAATCAGCAGTGCGCATTCAGAGCGCATGTAGTCAGTGCTCCTTCGGTAGAGTGAGCAGATAGGTGTTTAGCAGGTAATGCAGCGGACTCTCCCCAAATGATAATAAACACCTCGCAGTCAACTACTAGTAACATCACTATAAACCCGTTGACGTTCTAGAAACATACGCGGCAGCTCAGTTCCCTCGCAGTCCTTGAGGTGAAGGCTAATTATCTTTTAGCGTAACATTAACTCACTGTGCATGTGTGTGTGTTACGGACAGCAAAGCTCTGTCTGTTTGAGAGAAAGAAAAGCATTATTTACCTGAAGTTTACAACTAATTTATTTCACTTTACCTTTTTCTGTGTTGATTAAGCTGTGCTGAAGCAGCAAAAAAGGACATTATGTTAAACGAAGAGTTTCCAGATAGTTGTCTCTGATCGTTGATATAATAATGTAAGCGCATTATAAAGCCTACATGAACTTCATGGTGTTAAGGGATGAATAGTCTCTCCTATTTGTATTGTACTATTTTTTCACCTATAGTTACATTAATCATTAGTAATGTAGCAGCCTAGTTTTGAATGGCAGGGTCCCTGCTATCACATGTTGATATATTTATAACATTTACATAATAAAAATCAACGACAGGCTTCCCAGATGCTGTGAATTAAGCATGATGAGTTGAACATATGTGAGCATGTGGCCCCACTTTTAACTTTTTAATTCGAGCGCTTACTTACAGTCAGTCATTAATCTGACTTGGTAAGTCATTATTTTAAATGAATAAGTCGTAATAATGACATAATTAGTATCTCAGGTAGCTAGGACTGTTTTGTTTTAACTTTACGGAAAAAATATCGAGATATATATCGTATATCACTGTTCAGCAAATGGAGGGGAAAACACAACCAAAAGTTGTAGGCTTCTTCACGCGACGAAGCCGGCCTACTTCACCACAGTCTGTAGTCTATTGTCCCCCAGGCTGTGGTGGCAGCGGCGAGGTGGAGACGTGATGGCGACAGGCTGAGTTAAACCAATCCTTACACCCACCCACCCCCTTCCCCGGTCTGTCCGCCGGAGAGACACCACCTTAACTAACAAATTTTCTAGGGCAAACACTGAATACCTTTAGTATGGCACAATAACAAGGTACCTTTCGGACCAGTTTAATTGCAAAATACAATCATCATTTCATACGAGATATATAAATTGGGGGTACCCACTACTTCTCTCCATCAGCCTGGCTTACATGTTTTCATCATGTGATGATAGCACTAGCGCTAGTTTCTAGTTACACGCAAATTTTATGTTCCTGAGATTGTCGGGCAGCGTATCATCATACAGGGTCATATTGATTTATTGACTTTTATGAAGTGTTTTCACCTTTATCTTAGACTAACATGCGTACTGTATAAGAAAGCCCACACTCCTTGACATCCAGTGTGATATATATATATATATATATATATATATATATATATATATACATACACACACACACACACACACACATATATATACATACAGATTTATATATACATACATATATACATACATATATGTATACATATATATATACATACATACATATATATATACACATATATACATACATATATATACATATATACACATACATATATGTATATATACATGTATATATATATATATAAACATATATACATACATATGTATACATATATATACATATATACATACATATATGTAATATACATGTATACATAAACACATATATACATACATATATATACATATACATACATATATATATACATAAATACACATATATACATACATATATATACATATACATACATATATATATATGTATATATATATACATATATACACATATATATACATACATATATATATATATACATATACACACACATATATACATACATATATATATATATACATACATATATACATACATACATATACATACATATATATACTTATATATACATACATACATGTATGTGTTTGTGTGTGTGTAAGTGTATGTATTGTATGTGTCTTGGCCAGGACTCCCTTAAAAAATTGGTTTTTAATCTCAATGGGATTTTTTTTCCTGGTTAAAGAAAAGGTTAAATTAAAACAAAACTAAAAAATATCTATTTTCGGACAGTGAGGCACAGAAGGCCCTCATCTCCCCTCAATAAGACAACAAGAAAGAAAACATGCATTCTTGCTGACCTGCAGGCTGTAGAGCAGCTGCGTGAGGCTCTGGACACTGCGAGCAATCTGTTGATACACAACATTGCAGATGCAAAGTGAGAAAACACTCCTGCAAAAGGAACATTTCATGAATAAAAGCCACATTCCGTGGAGGTGAAGTTACTTTTGTTAGACATGTGCACCCCCTGGAGGACGTAGAGTGATCTACCACTCCTTATTGCCAGGGAGTGTATTGTTTGAAGGGGGCTTTTTCAGAGGACTACACTGCAAAGACTGAAATCTAAGTAAGATTAAATATCTCAAATTAGGGGGGTATTTGCTTATTTTCTGTCTGGTGAGATATTTTTTCTCACTAAGCAGATTTTACGTTAGAAGGTTTTACTTGTTTTAAGTGTTTTGGTCCTAAATGATCTCAGTAAGATATTACAGCTTGTTGCTGAGATTTTATGACCTATATTGAGTAAAACATGCTTGAAACTAGAATATCAACCGTTGCAAAGCTGTGTCATCAACACTCACAAGTATAAAGCTGCTTTTTCAAAGTAATAATTTCTTATTTCAAGCAGGAAATAAAAAATCATGACTATGACACAATTGTGTCTCATAATTAAAACAGATTGTGACAGCCAAATGGACTTTGCTGTTTTATTTTCAATTAAACAATTGAACATACATACTCCTATAGTAGTACAGTTGGCACAGTACCGTAAATTGACAGTTAATATTTAAACATTTCACATGTGACATTTCAAACTATTTTGAACAGAAATAGTTCATTCACATTCAGATGAATTCTTCAAAAATACAATAAAAAAATGTTTGGGTCAGGGGCCTGGCTGTAAATGTAAATATATATACATTAGGGGTGTGGGAAAAAAATCGATTCGAATACGAATTGCGATTCTCACGTTGTGCAATTCAGAATTGATTCTCTTTTTTTTTTTTAAATCTATTTAAAAAAATACTTTTTATTTTTATTTTTTAATCAATCCAACAAAACAATACACAGCAATACCATAACAATGCAATCCAATTCCAAAACCAAACCTGACCCAGCAACACTCAGAACTGTAATAAACAGAGCAATTGAGAGGAGACACAAACACGACACAGAACAAACTAAAAGTAGTGAAACAAAACGAGTATTATCAACAACAGTATCAATATTAGTTATAATTTCAGCACAGCAGTGATTAAAAATCCCTCACTGACCTTATAATTAGACATTTATAAAAATCTAAAAAAAAAAAAAACAATAGTGTCACAGTGGCTTACACTTGCATCGCATCTCATAAGCTTGACAACACACTGTGTCCAATGTTTTCACAAAGATAAAATAAGTCATATTTTTGGTTCGTTTAATAGTTAAAACAAATTTACATTATTGCAATCAGTTGATAAAAGATTGTCCTTTACAATTATAAAAGCTTTTAAAAAAAAATCTACTACTCTGCTAGCATGTCAGCAGACTGAGGTAGATCCTGCTGAAATCCTATGTATTGAATGAATCGTTTTGAATCGGAAAAATATCGTTTTTGGATCGAGAATCGCGTTGAATCGAAAAAAAAAATCGATTTATAATCGAATCGCGACCCCAAGAATCGATATTGAATCGAATCGTGGGACACCCAAAGATTTGCAGCCCTAATATATATATATATATATATATATATATATATATATATATATATATATATATATACACAATGGGGGAAAAAAGTAGCCAGCCACCGATTGTGCAAGTTCTCCCACTTAAAATGATGACAGAGATCTGTACTTTTCATCATAGGTACACTTCAACTGTGAGAGACAGAATGTGAAAAAAAATCCAGGAATTGTCATTGTAGGAATTTTAAAGAATTTATTTGTAAATTATGGTGGAAAATAAGTATTTGGTCAACCATTCAAAGCTCTCACTGATGGAAGGAGGTTTTGGCTCAAAATCTCACGATACATGGCCCCATTCATTCTTTCCTTAACACGGATCAATCGTCCTGTCCCCTTAGCAGAAAAACAGCCCCAAAGCATGATGTTTCCACCCCCTTGCTTCACAGTAGGTATGGTGTTCTTGGGATGCAACTCAGTATTCTTCTTCCTCCAAACACCACGAGTTGAGTTTTATACCAAAATGGATACATGGATCTCCTCTCTGAGATGCCACCCTATCGTGGTAGAGGAGTTTGCGTGTCCCAATGATCCTAGGAGCTATGTTGTCCGGGGGCTTTATGCCCCCTGGTAGGGTCTCCCAAGGCAAACAAGTTCTAGGTGAGGGATCAGACAAAGAGCAGCTCAAAGACCTCTATGAAGAAGACAAAACATGGACCCAGATTTCCCTCGCCCGGACGCGGGTCACCGGGGCCCCCCTCTGGAGCCAGGCCCGGAGGTGGGGCACGATGGCGAGCGCCTGGTGGCCGGGCCTGTTCCCATGGGGCCCGGCCGGGCACAGCCCGAAGAGGCAACGTGGGTCACCCCTCCAATGGGCTACACAACCACAGCAGGGGCCATAGAGGTCGGGTGCAATGTGAGCTGGGCGGAAGCCGAAGGCAGGGCACTTGGCGGTCCGATCCTCGGCTACAGAAGCTAGCTCTTGGGACTAGCCTGAGCTAGTGCGCGAAGTGGAGAAGTTCCGGCTGGATATAGTTGGACTCACTTCGACGCACAGCAAGGGCTCTGGAACCACTTCTCTGGAGAGGGACTGGATTCTATTCCACTCTGGCATTGCCGGCAGTGAGGGGCGACGGGCTGGGGTGGCAATTCTGGTTGCCCCCCGGCTTAAAGCCTGTACGTTGGAGTTCAACCCGGTGGACGAAAGCGTAGCCTCCCTCCGCCTTCGGGTGGGGGGACGGGTCCTGACTGTTGTTTGTGCTTACGCACCAAACAGCTGTTCAGAGTACCCACCCTTTTTGGGTACACTCGAGGGAGTACTGGAAAGTGCTCCCCCGGGTGATTCCCTTGTCCTACTGGGGGACTTCTACACTCATGTTGGCAACGACAGTGAAACCTGGAGAGGCGTGATTGGGAAGAATGGCCGCCCGGATCTGAACCCGAGTGGTGTTTTGTTATTGGACTTTTGTGCTCGTCACAGTTTGTCCATAACAAACACCATGTTCAAACATAAGGGTGTCCATATGTGTACTTGGCACCAGGACACCGTAGGCCGCAGTTCCATGGTCGACTTTATAGTTGTGTCATCGGATTTGCGGCCTTATGTTTTGGACACTCGGGTGAAGAGAGGGGCGGAGCTTTCTACCGATCACCACCTGGTGGTGAGTTGGTTGCGATGGTGGGGGAGGACGCCGGACAGACCTGGGAGGCCCAAATGCATTGTGAGGGTCTGCTGGGAATGTCTGGCAGAGTCTCCTGTCAGAGAAAGTTTCAATTCCCACCTCCGGAAGAACTTCGAACATGTCACGAGGGAGGTGCTGGACATTGAGTCCGAATGGACCATGTTCCGCACCTCTATTGTTGAGGCGGCAGATCGGAGCTGTGGCCGCAAGGTAGTTGGTGCCTGTCGGAGCGGAAATCCTAAAACCCCCTGGTGGACACCAGCGGTGAGGGATGCCGTCAAGCTGAAGAAGGAGTCCTATCGGGTCCTTTTGGCTCATAGGACTCCGGAGGCAGTGGACAGGTACCGACAGGCCAAGCGGTGTGCGGCTTCGGCGGTCGCGGAGGCAAAAACTCGGACATGGGAGGAGTTCGGGGAAGTGAAGTGAAGTGAATTATATTTATACAGCGCTTTTTCTCTAGTGACTCAAAGCACTTTACATAGTGAAACCCAATATCTAATTATTTTACATTTAAACCAGTGTGGGCGGCACTGGGAGCAGGTGGGTAAAGTGTCTTGCCCAAGGACACAACAGCAGGGACTAGGATGGCGGAAGCGGGGTTCGAACCTGCAACCCTCAAGTTGCTGTTACGGCCGCTCTACCAACCGAGCTATACCGCCCCCAGGAAGCCATGGAAAACGACTTCCGGACGGCTTCGAAGCGATTCTGGACCACCGTCCGCCGCCTCAGGAAGGGGAAGCAGTGCACTATCAACACCGTGTATGGTGCGAATGGTGTTCTGCTGACCTCAACTGCGGATGTTGTGGATAGGTGGAGGGAATACTTCGAAGACCTGCTCAATCCCACCAACACGTCTTCCTATGAGGAAGCAGTGCCTGGGGAATGTGTGGTGGACTCTCCTATTTCTGGGGCTGAGGTCGCTGAGGTAGTTAAAAAGCTCCTCGGTGGCAAGGCCCCGGGGGTGGACGAGATCCGCCCGGAGTTCCTTAAGGCTCTGGATGCTGTGGGGCTGTCTTGGTTGACAAGACTCTGCAGCATCGCGTGGACATCGGGGGCGGTGCCTCTGGATTGGCAGACCGGGGTGGTGGTTCCTCTCTTTGAGAGGGGGGACCGGAGGGTGTGTTCCAACTATCGTGGGATCACATTCCTCAGCCTTCCCGGTAAGGTTTATTCAGGTGTACTGGAGAGGAGGCTACGCCGGATAGTTGAACCTCGGATTCAGGAGGAACAGTGTGGTTTTTGTCCTTGTCGTGGAACTGTGGACCAGCTCTATACTCTCGACGGGGTTCTTTAGGGTGCATGGGAGTTTGCCCAACCAGTCTACATGTGCTTTGTGGACTTGGAGAAGGCATTCGACCGTGTCCCTCGGGAAGTCCTGTGGGGAGTGCTCAGAGAGTATGGGGTACCGGACTGTCTTATTGTGGCAGTCCGCTCCCTGTATGATCAGTGCCAGAGCTTGGTCCGCATTGCCGGCAGTAAGTCGGACACTTTTCCAGTGAGGGTTGGACTCCGCCAAGGCTGTCCTTTGTCACCGATTCTGTTCATAACTTTTATGGACAGAATTTCTAGGCGCAGTCAAGGCGTTATGGGGTTCCGGTTTGGTGGCCGCAGGATTAGGTCTCTGCTTTTTGCAGATGATGTGGTCCTGATGGCTTCATCTGACCGGGATCTTCAGCTCTCGCTGGATCGGTTTGCAGCCGAGTGTGAAACGACCGGAATGAGAATCAGCACCTCCAAGTCCGTGTCCATGGTTCTCGTCCGGAAAAGGGTGGAATGCCACCTCCGGGTTGGGGAGGAGACCCTGCCCCAAGTGGAGGAGTTCAAGTACCTAGGAGTCTTGTTCACGAGTGGGGGAAGAGTGGATCGTGAGATCGACAGGCGGATCGGTGCAGCGTCTTCAGTAATGCGGACGTTGTACCGATCCGTTGTGGTGAAGGAGCTGAGCCGGAAGGCAAAGCTCTCAATTTACTGGTCGATCTACGTTCCCATCCTCACCTATGGTCATGAGTTTTGGGTCATGACCAAAAGGATAAGATCACGGGTACAAGCGGCCGAAATGAGTTTCCTCCGCCGTGTGGCGGGGCTCTCCCTTAGAGATAGGGTGAGAAGCTCTGCCATCCGGGAGGAGCTCAATGTAAAGCCGCTGCTCCTTCACATCGAGAGGAGCCAGATGAGGTGGTTCAGGCATCTGGTCAGGATGCCACCCGAACGCCTCCCTAGGGAGGTGTTTAGGGAACGTCCAACCGGTAGGCCACGGGGATGACCCAGGACACGTTGGGAAGACTATGTCTCCCGGCTGGCCTGGGAACGCCTCGGGATCCCCCGGGAAGAGCTTGACGAAGTGGCTGGGAAGAGGGAAATCTGGGTTTCCCTGCTTAGGCTGTTGCCTCCGCGACCCGACCTCGGATAAGCGGAAGAAGATGGATGGATACATGGATGATACAGCAGAGGATTGGGAGAATGTCATGTGGTCAGATGAAACCAAAATATAGCTTTTTGGTATAAACTCAACTCGTGGTGTTTGGAGGAAGAAGAATACTGAGTTGCATCCCAAGAACACCACACCTACTGTGAAACATGGGGGTGGAAACATCATGCTTTGGGGCTGTTTTTCTGCTAAGGGGACAGGACGATTGATCCGTGTTAAGGAAAGAATGAATGGGGCCATGTATCGTGAGATTTTGACTCAAAAACCTCCTTCCATCAGTGAGAGCTTTGAATGGTTGACCAAATATTTATTTTCCACCATAATTTACATATAAATTCTTTAAAATTCCTACAAAGTGAATTCCTGGATTTTTTCACATTCTGTCTCTCACAGTTGAAGTGTACCTATGATGAAAAGTACAGACCTCTGTCATCATTTTAAGTGGGAGAACTTGCACAATCGGTGGCTGACTAAATATTTTTTGCCCCACTGTATGTATGTATGTATGTCCATCCATCCATCCATTTTCTACCGCTTATTCCCTTTTGGGGTCGCGGAGGGCGCTGGCGCCTATCTCAGCTACAGTCGGGCGGAAGGCAGGGTACACCCTGGACAAGTCGCCACCTCATCGCAGGGCCAACACAGATAGACAGACAACATTCACACTCACATTCACACACTAGGGCCAATTTAGTGTTGCCAATCAACCTATCCCCAGGTGCATGTCTTTGGAAGTGGGAGGAAGCCGGAGTACCCGGAGGGAACCCACGCATTCACGGGGAGAACATGCAAACTCCACACAGAAAGATCCCGAGCCTGGATTTGAACCCAGGACTGCAGGACCTTCGTATTGTGAGGCAGACGCACTAACCCCTCTGCCACCGTGAAGCCCATGTATGTATGTATGTATATATATATATTCCTTCCGCACTAATTGACTGAAAGAGCACGCACTAGGCGCGATGATGTCGTGTTATCGATGGGAAAATGCAAGAAATGTAATACCGAGCGCATATCATTACGTCACGATAATGGCACTATCATTTACTTAATTGAAGAATATTTTTTAACATATTGAGAAAAAAGGTCTCATATTTGTTTTTTCTATCAAGAAAAGTGAACTTGTTATTAGTGAGAAAATACTTATTTTATGGTATTTTTGGGTTCATTGAGGTTAGCTAAATTTACTTGTTTTGGAAAGTCTTGACAAGTCAAATGTTCTTGTTCTATTGGCAGATACTTTTGCTTAGTTCAAGTAAAATGCCCCTATTTTTTGTTTTTGAACACTTACTTTTTGCAGTGTATGTATACTATAAATAAAGAAAAGTATATTTTTTAATACCTTTAAGTCCTTGTTTGTGCCTTGCAAGTAAGTGGGCGATAGAAGCTCAGTGGTCTCCGTCCAACACCCCTCAGCAGGCTCCTCGGGTGAAGCCTGGTGGTGAGAGGGCGGTGCTGCGGGTGTCACAGGACTGACGAGAGAGGCGGAGTCTCTGCCAGAGTCCCAGCTGCGCACGGACGGAGATCTGGACTTCAAGGTGGCTTTCAGATTCTCGGCTGCCGATCACACGAAACAGAAAATAAAGGAACGATGTGCACGGTGAGAAAAAAAAAAAATTGCAGAACGGTTAGCACCTTCTTGCATGGCGGCTGCCAGCAGCACGCCGGCCTGTGGCGGCTCGTCGGGGCTCGGACGCACGAGCAGCCGCGGCTCGTCGAGCGGCGCTTCCGCCTTCCCGCTGAGGGCCGAGAGCGCCGCGTACATCTTGAGCTTTTCCTCCAGGCTGGAGCAGATCTGCTGGTCCTGGCTCATTAGGCTCTCTGGAAAACAAGAAGGGGTGAATGACGCCTCAGTGAGGGCGTGGCACACTCACTGACAATATTGATACTGCGTTGGTGTTTCGTCATGGCGCCATCTGCTGAATCAACAAAGTCACTACATTTGACCTGCCAAATAACCATCCGGTAGAAAGGGGATTCCTATGACACCATTTGCGGTTTACATGACACATGAAATGTGACGAATTTGGGGCATGCACTATCCACTTGAGCATGATGGCAGTAGAGCAGGGGTCACCAACGCAGTGCCCGTGGGCACCAGGTAGCCCGTGAGGACCAGATGAGTAGACCGCCAGCCTGTTCTAAAAATAGCTCAAATAGCAGCACTTACCAGTGAGCTGCCTCTATTTTTTCCATTTTATTTATTTACTAGCAAGCTGGTCTCGCTTAGCTCGACATTTTTAATTCTAAGAGAGACAAAACTCAAAATCCAAGAAAATATTTTAAAGACTTGGTCTTCACTTGTTTAAATAAATTCATTTATTTTTTTTACTTTGCTTCTTATAACTTTTAGAAAGATAATTTTAGAGAAAAAAATACTACCTAAAAAAGGATTTTAGGATTTTTAAACATATATACCTTTTTATCTTTTAAACTCATTCCTCTTCTTTCCTGACAATTTAAATCAATGTTCAAGTAAATGTATGTTTTTTATTGTAAAGAATAATAAATAAATGTTGATTTAATTCTTCATTTTAGCTTCTGTTTTTTGGATGAAGAATATTTGTGAAATCTTTCTCCAAACTTATTATGATTAAAATTAAAAAAAATATCGAGAGGAGCCAGATGAGGTGGTTCGGGCATCTGGTCAGGATGCCACCCGAACGCCTCCCGAGGGAGGTGTTTAGGGCACGTCCAACCGGTAGGAGGCCACGGGGAAGACCCAGGACACGTTGGGAAGACTATGTCTCCCGGCTGGCCTGGGAGCGCCTTGGGATCCCCCGGGAAGAGCTAGACGAAGTGGCTGGGGAGAGGGAAGTCTGGGCTTCCCTGCTTAGGCTGCTGCCCCCGTGACCCGACCTCGGATAAGCGGAAGAAGATGGATGGATGGATGGATTCTGGCAAATCTAGAAAATCTGTAGAATCAAATTTAATTATTATTTGAAGTCTTTTGAATTTCTTTTATGATTTTTGTTCTGGAAAATCTAGAAGAAATAATGATTTGTCTTTGTTAGAAATATAGCTTGGTCCAATTTGTTACATATTCTAACAAAGTGCAGATGGGATTTTAACCTATATAAAACATGTCATCAAAATTCTAAAATCAAACTTAATCAGGAAAAATTACTAATGATGTTCCATAAAAAAATGTTTAAATTTTTTTTTTTAAAGATTCAAATTAGCTAGTTTTTCTCTTCATTTTTCGGTTGAATTTAAAATTTTAAAAAGAGTCGAAATTGAAGATAAACTATGTTTCAAAATTAAATTTTCATTTTTTCCTGTTTTCTCTTCTTTTAAACCGTTCAATTAAGTGTTTTTTTCATAATTTATTCTCTACAAAAAAACCTTCCGTAAAAGGAAAAAAAATGTACGACGGAATGACAGACAGAAATACCCATTTATATATATATATATATATATATATATATATATATATATATATATATAGATTTATTTATTAAAGGTAAATTGAGTAAATTGGCTATTTCTGGCAATTTTTTTAAGTGTGTATCAAACTGGTAGCCCTTCGCATTAATCAGTACCCAAGAAGTAGCTCTTGGTTTCAAAAAGGTTGGTGACCCCTGCAGTAGAGTGTTAAATATCTTAAAACATTTATTTGTGGCAGTTCCAACTTGACCAGAGCGTCGATAGCTATGTAGAGTGGCTCTTTCGCCATTTTTTTAGTGGACAGCCTTGCAAAATGACTAACACCGCCTCTTCCTCTCACGCGAGATCAACCCAGGAATGGGGCCACAATAATCCCTTCCTTACTGTAGTTATGTGGGGGGAGGTCATTTTACAATTGTCCATGTCAACAAAGCAAGAAGGCGTATATTGAAAGTGCAGTGAGGCTGGCCTTTTGGGAATGCGCTAGCTCAATGCTAATCTCCATCGAATATGCCATATAAACGCTACTGATTAGCATTAGCGAATTTACATGGCGAGTTCAACACCTCCAATTTTGGCAATCACTACTACAGTCAAGATGCAGGTCAAAAGTCTATTATATATTTGCTGAGGACCGAGAGCCCCGCGTACATCTGGAGCTTTTCCTCCAGGCTCATTAGGCTCTCTGGAAGACAAGCAGGGGTGAATGACGCCTCAGTGAGGGCGTGGCACACTCATGGCATAGCTCGGTTGGTAGAGCGGCCGTGCCAGCAACTTGAGGGTTGCAGGTTCGATTCCCGCTTCCGCCATCCTAGTCCCTGCCGTTGTGTCCTTGGGCAAGACACTTTACCCACCTGCTCCCAGTGCCACCCACACTGGTTTAAATGTAACTTAGATATTGGGTTTCACTATGTAAAGCGCTTTGAGTCACTAGAGAAAAAGCGCTATATAAATATAATTCACTTCACTTCACTTCACTGGCAGTACTAACACTGCGTTGGTGTTTCGTCATGGCGCCATATGCTGAATTAAAAAAAGTCACTACATTTGACCTGCAAAATAACCATCCAGATAAAGGGGATTCATATGAACCCCACTTGCCGTTTACCTGACACATGAAATGTGACAAATTTGGGGCATGCACTATCCACTTTAGTATGATGGCAGTAGAGTCTTAAACATCTTAAAGCAGGGGTGTCAAACTCAAACACAGAGTGGGCCAAAATTCTAAACTGAACAAAGCCGCGGGCCAAAGTTGAACAACGTAACATTTTAATAGGGACCCAAACAAGTTTTGCGTTGAATATTGAACAAGCAGGGCTTATATAACTTTATAGTGACATGCACAATCGAGTTTTGTTGGTAGCGGGGGTGTATATTGTAGCGTCCCGGAAGAGTTAGTGCTGCAAAGGGTTCTGGGTATTTGTTCTGTTGTGTTTATGTTGTGTTACGGTGCGGATGTCCTCCCGAAATGTGTTTGTCATTCTTGTTTGGTGCGGGTTCACAGTGTGGTGTAAGAGTGTTAAAGTTGTTTATACGGCCACCCTCAGTGTGACCTGTATGGCTGTTGACCAAGTATGCCTTGCATTCACTTGTGTGTGTGTAGAAGCCACATATATTACGTGACTGGGCCGGCACGCTGTTTGTATGGAGGAAAAGCGGACGTGACGACAGGTTGTAGAGGATGCTAAAAGCATTACCTTTAAGGCACGCCTCCAATATTGTTGTCCGGGTGAAAATTCGGGAGAATGGTTACCCTGGGAGATTTTCGGGGGGGGCACTGAAATTCGGGATTTTCCTTTAAAAATCGGGAGGGTTGGCAAGTATGAAAATTAGCGTTGAATACTGGATACAGCGGCATCGCCACTGTATAATACCGGCGGGCCAGCTCTAATGTTAATTTATTATTGCCTCAAGGGCCAAATGAAATTACACGGCGGGCCAGAGTTTGACACCCATGTCTTAAAACATTTATTTGTGGCAATTCTAACTTGACCACACTCTATGTAGAGTGGCTCTTTCAGTTTTTGCCAGTATTTATCTATGAGATTGAATGCATAAAAAAAACAATTGCGCGTGTGTGTGTCATTCATAAGGGTTGTGAATGACAGACAAAACGATACAATTGCTATTCTAGTATTGTATTCATCCTGATGTGTTAAAATGTACGGTGTTTTGCACAATTTTTTATTTGTCTGTATTAAGGCTGGGGGATGTATCGATATACTCGATATATCGCGGGTTTGTCTCTGTGCGATATAGAAAACGACTATATCAGTTGCTTTTAGCTGCGGGCATTACACCGCATGCGTTTCCCACTCTTTCTTGTCTCTCCTTCTCACAAAGATGTAAACCAAGTGCACCTTCTTACACACGTCACGTGTGCAGAGAGGTAGCGACATGGTAACAATAGCTTTGATGCTAACGGTGAAGTGCAGGTGGTAATACGAAAGAGAGAAGGTGCAAATCAGGGAACAAATGGAGGAAGAATTAATTCCCAAGAAAAACAGCACGGGATTCATCGCCCGGCGGTGGTTTAGCTTCAAGCGGGAATATGTTCAACATTTATGCGGCAAAAGCATTGCTACAAAAAGTAGCAGCACTGCTAATGCAGCATCATTTGAAAAGTCACCTGCTAGAGCAGGGGTCACCAACGCGGTGCCCGCGGGCACCAGGTCGCCCGTAAGGACCAGATGTGTCGCCCACTGGCCTGTTCTAAAAATAGCCCAAATAGCAGCACTTACCAGTGAGCTGCCTCTATTTTTTAAATTGTATTTATTTACTAGCAAGCTGGGCTCGCTTTGCTCGACATTTTTAGTTCTAAGAGAGACAAAACTCAAATAGAATTTGAAAATCCAAGAAAATATTTTAAAGACTTAGTCTTCACTTGTTTAAATAAATTCATTTATTTTTTTACTTTGCTTCTTATAACTTTCAGAAAGACAATTTTACAGAAAAAATACAACCTCAAAAATGAGTTTAGGATTTTTAAACACATATACCTTTTTACCTTTTAAATTCCTTCCTCTTCTTTTCTGACAATTTAAATCAATGTTCAAATATTTTTTTTATTGTAAAGAATAATAAATACATTTTAATTTACTTCTTCATTTTAGCTTCTGTCTTTTTGACGAAGAATATTTGTGAAATATTTCTTTTAAACTTATTATGATTAAAATTCCCCCCAAAATATTCTGGCAAATCTAGAAAATCTATAGAATCAAATTTATATCTTATTTCAAAGTCTTTTGAATTTCTTTTAAAACTTTTGTTATGGGAAATCTAGACGAAATAGTGTTAGACATATAGTTTGGTCCAATTTGTTATATATTCTAACAAAGTGAAGATTGGATTTTAACGTATTTAAAACATGTCATCAAAATTCAAAAATTAATCTTAATCAGGAAAACTTATTAATGATGATCCATAAATTATTTATTTTTTTCCAAAAAGATTCGAATTAGCTCGTTTTTCTCTTCTTTTTTTCGGTTGAATTTTGAATTTTAAAGAGTCGAAATTGAAGATGAACTATGTTTAAAATTTTTATTTTCATTTTTTTCCTGTTTTCGCCTCTTTTAAACCGTTCAATTAAGTGTTTTTTTCATCATTTATTCTCTACAAAAAACCTTCCGTGGAAGGAAAAAAAATGTTCGACAGAAATACCCTTTTTTAAAATAAATGTATCTGTTTCTTTATATATTTATTGTGAGAAATCAATAACATGATCAGGGTTTCCACAAAGATAAATATCATTCATTATTAATAATAACAGAGTTAAAGGTAAGATGAGCAAATTGGCTATTCTGGCAATTATTTTAAGTGTGTATCAAACTGGTAGCCCTTTGCATTAATCAGTACCCAAGAAGTAGCTCTTGGTTTCAAAAAGGTTGGTGACCCCTGGTCTAGAGATTGGTATCTGTTAGCTTAAAAGGTGTGGACAATTTATTTTCACTTCCTGTGGTTACCTTTCGACACGGAGTAAAATGTCAAGTGTTAGGAGTACCTTGTAATTTCTGGACCTTCTGAAAGCGAGCCTCTGCCACCCGCTTCTCCTCTTCACTCTCGCTCGTGTAGTCGTCCTCCTCTTCCGGACAGCTGAAGGAACATCGGTAACATTGAGGCACGTTGGTAAAAGAGGCAAGTAATATCAAGCTTACCTCTCCACCGCCTCTCTGACCAGCCTCATCCAGGCGTTGCGCTCTTCCTTGGACGCCGCGTGGACCTCGTACATCTCGGGTCCGGCGGCCGAGGCGCAAATAAGGAACATGCCTCGCTCCTCGTTGGCCACCTCCCGCACGATTAGCTTCTGCAGGCTGATGACGGGCGGCTTCTGGTCCTACGGGCACAGCACAGTCCTCTAAAGACGGGCGTGAACGTGATGTCCACGTGACAGGGTTAGGCAATCACGTACTACAGTGGCGAACGAGTACTTCTGGTCCTTCTCTTGCAGGAAGACCAGGGAGTCTGTGAGCAGGAGAGCCAGGACGTCTGCCGGACAGATGGACACTTCATTAGGTACATTTCCGCTCGATGCCACAGATCTGGCCTGCCACATCTTTAATAGTTGTATACAACACTATTTTAAGTAAAGGTAAATAAATATATGCTTGTCATCTTCATTAACGATTTCAAAGCAAGTTATGTGTAAAATAATAAAGAAAAAATAGTTGACCATGCAAATTGTGTAACAAGGATGTTATAAGTTTGGATTCATATTTATTTATAAACATATGTATGTATTGGCAGTACATATTTACATACACACACACACACACACACACACACACACACACACACACACACACACACACACACACACACACACACACACACACACACACATTCCGTGTATATATTCATACAAATATGTATATACATACAAATATATATATGTATATGTATACATATATATATAAATATATACACACACATCTAAATATATGTTCATATATGAATATATGTACATACAAATACATATATTGACATATAAACACACACAAACTGTATGTATATATATATATATATATATATATATATATATATATGAATTAAGCCATATATGTACATATATGCATATATGAATATATATATATATGTACATATGCATATGCATATACGTGTGTGTGTGTATATATATACATATATATATATATATATATATATACATACATACATACATACATTTTTAGGTTGCACTTTAATTTTATTGAGTTTATATATATATATATATATATATATATATATATATATATATATATATATATATATATATATGCACAGATATATATACATATATACATAAAATTATATATACATACATATATATATATATATACACATTTATACGTGTATATATATATATACACATATATACGTATATATATACACATATATACGTGTATATATACATATATACGTGTATATATACATATATATATATATATACATATATATATATACATATATACACATACATATATACACATACATATATGTATACATATAGGGGACGACGTGGCGCAGTGGAAGAGTGGCCGTGCACAACCCGAGGGTCCCTGGTTCAATCCCCACCTAGTACCAACCTCGTCACGTCATACGCGTCATCATTCCGCGACGTTTTCAACAAGAAACTCCGCGGGAAATTTAAAATTGCAATTTAGTTAACTAAACCGGCCGTATTGGCATGTGTTGCAATGGTAATATTTCATCATTGATGTATAAACCATCAGACTGCGTGGTCGGTAGTAGTGGGTTTCAGTAGGCCTTTAAATTGCTAGAACATTTTTAAAAAATCAATTTCCAACTTTCTAAATGTGTTTTTAACATTAAGAAAGTCCTCGAGACATGAAATAACGTTCACTCACACTAACTCTGCAGAACAACCGAAATGGGCCCAGTGACAAACTGTGGTTTAGGGCCACAAAAAGCCCCAAATAAAGCTATGTCACGAGTAAAAAGACACCACAAGCGTCCCTCGTACGTGTTCCTGACCTTTGAGTCTTCCCGTGGCCGTCTTCCACAGCAGCGCCCCCTGATGCTTGAGCGTCTGCCCCATCATGTCCTGCTTGCGGAGGGTCCGCCCGTTCTTCAGCTTGGCCGTGCTGCGGCTCTCCGTGCGGCTCCACACGTCCCGCAGACGCTGGCGCCGCTCGTACTCGCTGACGCGCACGTCCACGGCCGTGATCAGCTCGCGGATGTGCGCCAGGGATGCGTCCAGGTCGGCGTGCTCCAGTGTGTCCCCTAGGGGACCGAGGCAGGGGGGTGTCACTCATTAGTATGGGGCAGCAACCAGCAGAGGGCGGCAGACAACAAACCTTGCGTGTACTGAAGGATCCTCTCCAGCAGCACGGGATACTTAGTGATCCTTTGTGTGACCAGCAAGATGCACTCTGGGATCTCCCTCCGTCGCACCAAGGAGTTACCACCTTGTTGCTTGAGTACAATTGAAAACCGTCACCACCCATGACTTAGTTCAGGGGTAGGGAACCTATGGCTCTAGAGCCAGATGTGGCTCTTTTGATGACTGCATCTGGCTCTCAAGATAAATCTTAGCTGACATTGCTTAACACGATAAGTAATGAATAATCCATCCAACGCCCTTGACGCGAATCCCTTAGGGGTGATGGACAACTGGGCAGTGTCTGAAGAGCTGCAGCCTGCCACCGTAGCCACCCACTCCCTCCCCTCTGTTGCAAGTCTGGAGATGTATGTTGTGATACGTATATATGCTTTGCTCTGGAGTTTTTTTTTCTCCCCATAGCTGTTCTGTGACCCTAAACACTGTTTGTTTGTCTAATCAAATCAATCAGTCACAATCAACAAAGTTGTGTTGTACTTGGGCAATAACAATACTTACCTACCTACATAATTACGCTGGTAATCACAGTGTCAAAATATCCGCTTTCTACCGCACCTGTTCAAGAAGTCGCATTCATGATAATAAGTATTTGATTTATTATTGGTTAGCTTCAGAATAACAATGTTATTAAAAAGAATAAGAGACCTACAATACTCTAAAAATGTTGGTCTTACTAAAAAAAATGCAGGCATTTAGTTACATTCATTGTTAAAAACTATTATATGGCTCTCACGGAAATACATTTTAAAATATTTGGCTTTCATGGCTCTCTCAGCCAAAAAGGTTCCCGACCCCTGACTTAGTTCCAGCACTTTTGACAGCGAGTACCTTGATGAAGTTCTGGAATCTCTTGTTGTTCTGCAGGAGGTCTTTGAACCACGCCACGGCTTCGTTGTGTCGGCTGCAGAATTCCCCGTAGACGTGGCGCATCCTCTCCCCGCCCTCGCCTGAAAACTGAAACAAACAACATTAGTCCATTTATGTCATGTTTTTAAATGCATTTCTGAGGGTTGACATCTCTTGCCTTGATAGCTCAGGGGATTATAATCAGAGGATGGTTACATTTGAACATTTTTTTTCCCATCCATCCATCCATTTTCTACCGCTTATTCCCTTTTGGGGTCGCTGGCGCCTGTCTCAGCTACAATCGGGCGGAAGGCAGGGTACACCCTGGACAAGTCGCTACATCATCGCAGGGCCAACACAGATAGACAGACAACATTCACACACTAGGGCCAATTTAGTGTTGCCAATCAACTTATCCCCAGGTGCATGTTTTTGGAGGTGGGAGGAAGCCGGAGTACCCGGAGGGAACCCACGCATTCACGGGGAGAACATGCAAACTCCACACAGAAAGATCCCGAGCCTGGATTTGAACCCAGGACAATTTGCTCATTTTACCTTTAATAAATAAATAAATAAATAAATAAATATAAATATATATATATAAATAAGTATTTCTGTCTGTCATTCAGTCGTACATTTTTTCCTTTTACGGAAGGTTTTTTGTAGGGAATAAATGATGAAAAAAACACTTAATTGAACGGTTTAAAAGAGGAGAAAACACACAAAAAAATTCAAATTGAATTTTGAAACATAGTTTATGTTAAACACCTCCCTAAACTAAACTATGTTTAGTTTAAGGAGGTGTTTAGGGCACGTCCAACAGGTAGGAGGCCACGGGGAAGACCCAGGACACGTTGGGAAGACTATGTGTCCCGGCTGGCCTGGGAACGCCTCGGGATCCCCCGGGAAGAGCTCGACAAAGTGGCTGGGGAAAGGGAAGTCTGGGTTTCCCTATTTAGGCTGTTGCCCCCGCGACCCGACCTCGGATAAGCGGAAGAAGAAGATGGATGAGTTTATCTTCAATTTCGACTCTTTAAAATTCAAAATTCAACCGAAAAAAATGAAGAGAAAAACTAGCTAATTTGAATCTTTTTGAAAAAATTATAAAAATAATTTATGGAACATCATTAGTAATTTTCCAGATTAAGTCATCGGTGGCAGAGGGGTTAGTGCGTCTGCCTCACAATACGAATGTCCTGCCGTCCTGGGTTCAAATCCAGGCTCGGGATCTTTCTGTGTGGAGTTTGCATGTTCTCCCCGTGAATGCGTGGGTTCCCTCCGGGTACTCCGGCTTCCTCCCACTTCCAAAGACATGCACCTGGGGATAGGTTGATTGGCAACACTAAATTGGCCCTAGTGTGTGAATGTGAGTGTGAATGTTGTCTGTCTATCTGTGTTGGCCCTGCGATGAGGTGGCGACTTGTCCAGGGTGTACCATGCCTTCCGCCCGATTGTAGCTGAGATAGGCACCAGCGCCCCCCGCGACCCCAAAAGGGAATAAGCGGTAGAAAATGGATGGATGGATGGAAGTCATCGGTATCGGTTTCATAAAGTTGACGACTTTTTAAAATGACGCTGTGTACACGGATGTAGGGAGAAGCACAGAGCGACATTAAACCTTAAAGGCACTGTCTTTGTGTCCCGGCCCAATCACATAATATCTACGGCTTTTCACACACACAAGTGAATGCAAGGCATACTTGGTCAACAGCCATACACGTCACACTGAGAGTGGCCGTATAAACAACTTTAACACTGTTACAAATATGCGCCACACTGTGAACCCACACCAAACAAGAATGACAAACACATTTCGGGAGAACATCAGCACCGTAACACAACATAAACACAACAGAAAAAATACCCAGAATCCATTGCAGCACTAACTCTTCCGGGACGTTAAAATACACACCCCCGCTTTCTAGAACGTCAACGGGCTCATAGTGATGTTACTAGTAGTTGATTTGGAAGTGTTTATTATAATTTGGGGAGAGTCTGCTGCATTATAGTCACCTGCTAAACACCTTTCTGCTAACCTGCACTGCCACTGCCATGAGCACTGACTCCATGTGCTCTGAATACTCACTGCTGATTGGCTGTTACCGCTCTGCGTGTAACCAATCAGATTTCGTGGGTGGGACAATGTTGGGTGCTGCAGAGACGTACTGACAGAGGCAGAGGCAGTACGAAGAGTAGCAGCTTGTTAATACTTTAGTTTGGCACCAAATTATAATATAAATACATTTAATAAAGTCAAATACAAATATGGCAACTAGAGAAGTGTCTTACACTTCTCTTTTGTAAAGTAAATCTGAACAGCCGATATGGGCAACTACATCAACTATATGATTTGCCTGAAAAGCTGGACAGGACGAAAAAAAAAAAAAAAAAAAAATATATATATATATATATATATAAAATAATATATATATATATATATATATTTTTAAGACTTTAGTTTAGGCGGTTGCACTTTGTTGTTAATGCGGCCGCCTTAACAACAAAGCGCTGCGGGAAACCCTGGTCTTCCTACATTTACACATGAATGTTAAAATGGTTATGCTTTTTTTTTTTTATTGCCTGGCCGCAGTATTCCCCGTCTAAAGGCAAAACCTAGTAACTCACTTCTAGCTGATTTTGAGAAAACAAAGGATAACCAATCTATCTTGATGCTGTCTTACAAAGATCTACAAAGTCATCAAACATATAGATGTTTTCTTGGGTTTTCATTTTCTTGCCGATTGAGCCATGGATTGAATCTGCTCTCATGAACATGTGCCCTTTCTCCAGATATTTTATCACAATCTCTAGTGGGCCCCATTCTGCGTTTGCACATTGGGCAAGAGCCGTGTACGGCGTCCAGTTTTTATTTAGACCTCCACAATTATCTGCCCAAAAGAGTATGCAAGGGGAAGAATCAAGAACAATACATTTAAAGGGGAACATTATCACAATTTCAAAAGGGTTAAAAACAATAAAAATCAGTTCCCAGTGGCTTCTTGTATTTTTGGAATTTTTTTTCAAAATTTTACCGGTCCCGGAATATCCCTAAATAAAGCTTTAAAGTGCCTTATTTTCGCTATCTTCAAAACCACTGTCCATTTCCCTGTGACGTCATACAGGGCTGCCAATACAAACAACATGGCGGTTACCACAGCAAGATATAGCGACATTAGCTCGGATTCAGACTCGGATTTCAGCGGCTTAAGCGATTCAACAGATTACGCATGTATTGAAACAGATGGTCGGAGTATGGAGGCAGATAGCGAAAACTAAATTGAAGAAGAAACTGAAGCTATTGAGCGAATAGCTATTGACGCTATTCGGCCATAGCATGGGTGTACCTAATGAAGTGGCCCATAGCATGGCTGCCTTATTAGCATCGCCGGTAAAATGTGCGGACCAAACGATCAGGACTTTCGCATCTTGTGACACTGGAGCAACTTAAATCCGTCGATTGGTAAGTGTTTGTTTCGCATTAAATGTGGGTATCTAGTTTCAAATGTACATACAGCTAGCGTGAATAGCATGTTAGCATCGATTAGCGTAGCATGTTAACATCGATTAGCTGGCAGTCATGCCGTGACCAAATATGTCTGATTAGCACATAAGTCAACAACATCAACAAAACTCACCTTTGTGATTGCGTTGACTTAATCGTTGCAAATGCATCTGCAGGTTATCCATACATCTCTGCGCCATGTCTATCTTAGCATCGCCGGTCAAATGTGAAGACACTTTGGTACATTCAATGGGGGTCTGGCGGCAGATTTCTTGCCAGTGGTGCAACTTGAATCCCTCCCTGTTAGTGTTGTTACACCCTCCGACAACACACCGACGAGGCATGATGTCTCCAAGGTTCCAAAAAATAGTCGAAAAAAAAGAAAATAACAGAGCTGAGACCCGGTGTTTGTAATGTGAAAATGAAAATGGCGGGTGTGTTACCTCGGTGACGTCACGTTCTGACGTCTTCGCTAAAAAAACGATAAATAGGAAGGCGTTTAATTTGCCAAAATTCACCCATTTAGAGTTCGAAAATCGGTTGAAAAAATACATGTTCTTTTTTCTGCAACATCAAGGTATATATTGACGCTTGCATAGGTTTGGTGATAATTTTCCCCTTTAACGAAGGTGCTTGCAACGTCCTGGGCCAATCTTCCAAATATCCCCTCGTGCCATAATATCACATAATCAGGTTGACCGTCGGCCCCCATTCGTACAAATGTCTCACTAAAGACAATAAGGCGACTGACAAAGAAGCTCCGATTGGTCCCTTGAGATACTAGGTTTTTCTGTTGTATCTACGCCACGGGTGTCAAACTCTGGCCCGCGGGCCAAATTTGGCCCGCCGTGTAATTTCATTTGGCCCTTGAGGCAATATCTAATTAACATTTGAGCGGGCCCGCCGGTATTATACAACGGTGGTGCCGCTGTAACACCGCATTCACCGCTAATACTCATACTTGCCAACCTTCCCGATTTTCTCGGGAGACTCCCGAAGTTCAGTGCCCTCCCCGAAAATCACCCGGGACAACTATTCTTCCGAATTTCAACCGGGACAACGATATTGGGGGCGGGCCTTAAGGGCATTCCCTTTAGCGTTTTCTACAATCTGTCGTTACATACGCATTTCCTCCATACAAACAGCGTGCCGGTCCAGTCACATAATATTTACGGCTTTTACACACACATAAGTGAAAGCAAGTCATACTTGGTCAACAGCCATACAAGTCACACGAAGGATGGCCGTAGAAACAACTTTAACACTGTTACAAATATGCGCCACACTGTGAACCCACACCAAACAAGAATGACAAACACATTTCGGGAGAACATCCGCACCGTAACAACATAAACACAACAGAAGAAATACCCAGAACCCCTTGCACCCCACTAACTTTTCTGGGGCGCTACAATATACACCAACGCCACCACCAAACCCCACTCCCTAGCTTGTTCAATATTCAATGCAAAACCTGTTTGGGTCCTCTTAAGAGGTTAATTTGTTCAACCTTGGCCCGCGGCTTTGTTCAGTTTTAATTATTGGCCCACTCTGTATTTGAGTTTGACACCCCTGATCTATGCGGTTATGTGGTAGTTGCTAGGTCCTGCCATGCGCGTAACAGCTTACTTACGGAACAAATTACAATATCGCATACACTAATGTAAAGCACCTAGGAACTCCAAAATTATTATCAGCTCAGTTTTGACCAAAATTGAGTTACTGGGTTTTGCCTTTGGACGGGAGAGTTTGACACTGGAGCTCATGAGTTCTATTTCCATTATTTGATAGTAAAACATTTCCCAGCCGACCTGTTGCAGCAGCACATCTCCTATGCGCTGGATGAGGTAGTTCCTGTCTTCCTGGGGCTGTGCCGAGCGCTGCCGCCGCTCCTTCATGGCGGAGAAGAAGGCGTGGTGGAGGAGGACCAGCTGGTCCAGACACGGGAAGATGCGCTCCACCGCCTCGGCGTCGAGCTGCACCTCCTCCCGCATGCCTCTACGGAACACCCGGGCCATGATGTGCAGCGTCTGGAGGTGGTGAAGCTCCGTCTGCATCAGCTCTGCGTGACGACACGGGCGCGTTAGCACGCCGTGGGAAATCACGGCGTGACGACGCCGGCTCACCGTAGATGACGTCCTGTCTCTTGGCCACTCGTCTGTCCTGCTTCTTGTAGAACTTGTGCTCCACCGCCAAACTCCACGACTCTGCCTCGTAATCGGCGGCGTCGGCGGCCAGGTCGCTGTATTCTGTGCAGACGTCACAGATATGATTGAAGAGTTAAAAAGCTCCTCCCACTTCAGAGAAGTGGCGCTTTACATGCTCGCTTTAAAGTTGCACATTTCATGACATCGTGAAGGAAAAACTTCCATAGACAGACTCCCACCCAAGCCATATGAAAGCCGGCCCTCTGAATATTCGTTAAAAAAAAACAGGCTTCACCACACATCTTAAAATAAAGTTGTGCCAACTAGCGTATTTTCCGGACCTGATAGATCGATAGATAGAGAGTACTTTATGGATTACTTCAGGAGAGTTCCCACAAGAAAATTAAAATTCCAGCAGCACTGTACAGAATTGAGATCAAATTTAAAAAGTAAAAAGTAAATAATGGGGGTATTAATGGAAACAAAATAGAAAAATATGATCAAGTATAAAAATAAGAAGCGACAATGAGAATAAAAATATAACAGTAAATTAAGACTATAACAAGGGAAACTAGGCCATACTTGCCAACCTTGAGACCCCTGATATCGGGAGGTGGGGGCTGGGGGGCGTGGTTCAGAGGGGAGGAGTATATGTACAGCTAGAATTCAAGTCAAATATTTCATATATTTATATATATAAGAAATACTTAACTTACAGTGAATTCTAGCTATGTATATATATTTATTTTATTATATATATATATATATATATATATATATATATATATATATATATATATATATATATATATATATATATATATATATATAATAAGAAATACTTGAATTTCAGTGTTCATTTATTTACACATATACACACACAACACTCATCTACTCATTGTTGAGTTAAGGGTTGTTCTATTCTTTGTCACTATTTTTCTAACCATATGCATGTACAGTAGATGGCAGTATTGTCCAATTTACACTATTATGTTGGATCCACTATGGACTGGACTCTCACTATTATGTTATATCCACTATGGACTAAACTCTCACACTATTATGTTAGATCCACTATGGACTGGACTCTCACATTATTATGTTAGAACCACAATGGACTGGACATTCACACTATTATGTTAGATCCACTATGGACTGGACTCTCAAACTATTATGTTAGATCCACTATGGACTGGACTCTCACTATTATGTTAGATCCACTATGGACTGGACTCTCAAACTATTATGTTAGATCCACTATGGACTGGACTCTCACTATTATGTTAGATCCACTATGGACTGGACTCACTATTATGTTAGATCCACTATGGACTGGACTTTCACTATTATGTTGGATCCACTATGGACTGAACTCTCACTATTATGTTATTTCCACTATGGACTGGACTCTCAATATTATGTTAGATCCACTATGGACTGGACTCTCACTATTATGTTAGATCCACTATGGACTGGACTCTCACTATTATGTTAGATCCACTATGAAGTGGACTCTCACTATTATGTTAGATCCACTATGGACTGGACTCACACTATTATGTTAGATCCACTATGGACTGGACTCTCACTATTTTGTTAGATCCACTATGGACTGGACTCTCACTATTATGTTAAATCCACTATGGACTAGACTCTCACACTATTATGTTAGATCCACTATGGACTGGACTCTCACACTATTATGTCAGATCCACAATGGACTGGACACTCACACTATTATGTTAGATCCACTATGGACTAGACTCTCACTATTATGTTAGATCCACTATGGACTGGACTCTCACTATTATGTTATATCCACTATGGACTAAACTCTCACACTATTATGTTAGATCCACTATGGACTGGACTCACTATTAGGTTAGATCCACTATGGACTGGACTTTCACTATTATGTTGGATCCACTATGGACTGGACACTCACTATTATGTCAGATCCACTATGGACTGGACTCTCACTATTATGTTATATCCACTATGGACTGGACTCTCACTATTATGTTAGATCCACTATGGACTGGACTCTCACTATTATGTTAAATCCACTATGGACTAGACTCTCACACTATTATGTTAGATCCACTATGGACTGGACTCTCACACTATTATGTCAGATCCACAATGGACTGGACACTCACACTATTATGTTAGATCCACTATGGACTAGACTCTCACTATTATGTTAGATCCACTATGGACTGGACTCTCACTATTATGTTAGATCCAATATGGACTGCACACTCACACTATTATGTTAGATCCACTATGGACTGGACTCACTATTATGTCAGATCCACTATGGACTGGACTCTCACTATTATGTTATATCCACTATGGACTGGACTCTCACTATTATGTTGGATCCACTATGGACTGGACTCTCACTATTATGTTATATCCACTATGGACTAAACTCTCACACTATTATGTTAGATCCACTATGGACTGGACTCTCACATTATTATGTTAGATCCACAATGGACTGGACATTCACACTATTATGTTAGATCCACTATGGACTGGACTCTCAAACTATTATGTTAGATCCACTATGGACTGGACTCTCACTATTATGTTAGATCCACTATGGACTGGACTCACTATTATGTTAGATCCACTATGGACTGGACTTTCACTATTATGTTGGATCCACTATGGACTGAACTCTCACTATTATGTTATTTCCACTATGGACTGGACTCTCAATATTATGTTAGATCCACTATGGACTGGACTCTCACTATTATGTTAGATCCACTATGGACTGGACTCTCACTATTATGTTAGATCCACTATGAAGTGGACTCTCACTATTATGTTAGATCCACTATGGACTGGACTCACACTGTTATGTTAGATCCACTATGGACTGGACTCTCACTATTTTGTTAGATCCACTATGGACTGGACTCTCACTATTATGTTAAATCCACTATGGACTAGACTCTCACACTATTATGTTAGATCCACTATGGACTGGACTCTCACACTATTATGTCAGATCCACAATGGACTGGACACTCACACTATTATGTTAGATCCACTATGGACTAGACTCTCACTATTATGTTAGATCCACTATGGACTGGACTCTCACTATTATGTTAGATCCAATATGGACTGGACACTCACACTATTATGTTAGATCCACTATGGACTGGACTCACTATTAGGTTAGATCCACTATGGACTGGACTTTCACTATTATGTTGGATCCACTATGGACTGGACACTCACTATTATGTCAGATCCACTATGGACTGGACTCTCACTATTATGTTATATCCACTATAAACTGGACTCTCGCTATTATGTTAGATCCACTATGGACTGGACTCTCACTATTATGTTAAATCCACTATGGACTAGACTCTCACACTATTATGTTAGATCCACTATGGACTGGACTCTCACACTATTATGTCAGATCCACAATGGACTGGACACTCACACTATTATGTTAGATCCACTATGGACTAGACTCTCACTATTATGTTAGATCCACTATGGACTGGACTCTCACTATTATGTTAGATCCAATATGGACTGGACACTCACACTATTATGTTAGATCCACTATGGACTGGACTCACTATTATGTCAGATCCACTATGGACTGGACTCTCACTATTATGTTATATCCACTATGGACTGGACTCTCACTATTATGTTAGATCCACTATGGACTGGACTCTCACTATTATGTTAGATCCACTATGGACTGGACTCTCACTATTATGTTAGATCCACTATGGACTGGACTCTCACACTATTATGTTAGATCCACTATGGACTGGACTCTCACTATTATGTTAGATCCACTATGGACTGGACTCTCACTATTATGTTAGATCCACTATTGACTGGACTCACTATTATGTTAGATCTACTATGGACTGGACTCTCACTATTATGTCAGATCCACAATGGACTGGACTCTCACACTATTATGTTAGATCCACTATGGACTGGACTCACACTATTATGTTAGAGCCACTATGAACTGGACTCTCACTATTATGTTAGATCCACTATGGACTGGACTCTCACTATTATGTTAGATCCACTATGGACTGGACTCTCACTATTATGTTAGATCCACTATGGACTGGACTCTCACTATTATGTTAGATCCACTATGGACTGGACTCTCACAATATTATGTTAGATCCACTATAGACTGGACTCACACTATTATGTTAGATCCACTATGGACTCTCACTATTATGTCAGATCCACTATGGACTGGACTCACTATTATGTCGGATCTACTATGGACTGGACTTTCACTATTATGTTGGATCCACTATGGACTGGACTCTCACTATTATGTTGGATCCACTATGGACTGGACTCTCACTATTATGTTGGATCCACTATGGACTGGACTCTCACTATTATGTTGGATCCACTATGGACTGGACTCTCACTATTATGTTAGATCCACTATCGACTGGACTCTCACTATTATGTGAGATCCACTATGGACTGGACTCACACTATTATGTTAGATCCACTATGGACTGGACTCTCACTATTATGTCAGATCCACAATGGACTGGACTCTCACTAACATGTTAAATCCACTATGGACTGGACTCTCACTATTATGTTAGATCCACTATGGACGGGACTCTCACTATTATGTTAGATCCACTATGAACTGGACTCTCACCATTATGTTAGATCCACAATGGACTGGACTCACACTATTATGTTAGATCCACTATGGACTGGACTCTCACTATTTTGTTAGATCCACTATGGACTGGACTCTCACTATTATGTTAAATCCACTATGGACTGGACTCTCACACTATTATGTTAGATCCACTATGGACTGGACTCTCACACTATTATGTCAGATCCACAATGGACTAGACTCTCACTATTATGTTAGATCCACTATGGACTGGACTCTCACTATTATGTTAGATCCACTATGGACTGGACACTCACACTATTATGTTAGATCCACTATGGACTGGACTCACTATTAGGTTAGATCCACTATGGACTGGACTTTCACTATTATGTTGGATTTACTATGGACTGGACTCTCACTATTATGTTAGATCCACTATGGACTGGACTTTCACTATTATGTTAGATCCACTATGGAATGGACTCTCACTATTATGTTGGATCCACTATGGACTGGACTCTCATGCTATTATGTTAGATCCACTATGGACTGGACTCTCACTATTATGTTAGATCCACTATGGACTGGACTCTCACTATTATGTTAGATCCACTATAGACTGGACTCACTATTATGTTAGACCTACTATGGACTGGACTCTCACTATTACGTCAGATCCACTATGGACTGAACTCTCACTATTTTGTTCGATCCACTATGGACTGGACTCTCACACTATTATGTTAGATCCACTATGGACTGGACTCACACTATTATGTTGGATCCACTATGAACTGGACTCTCACTATTATGTTAGATCCACTATGGACTGGACTCTCACTATTATGTTAGATCCACTATGGACTGGACTCTCACAATATTATGTTAGATCCACTATAGACTGGACTCACACTATTATGTTAGATCCACTATGGACTGGACTCACTATTGTGTTAGATCTACTATGGACTGGACTTTCACTATTATGTTGGATCCACTATGGACTGGACTCTCCCTATTATGTTAGATCCACTATCGACTGGACTCTCACTATTATGTTGGATCCACTATGGACTGAACTCTCACTATTATGTTAGATCCACTATCGACTGGACTCTCACTATTATGTCAGATCAACTATGGAGGGGACTCACTATTATGTTAGATCCACAATGGACTGGACTCTCACTATTATGTTAGATCCACTATGGACTGGACTCTCACTATTATTTTTGATCCACTATGGACTGGACTCACACTATCATGTTAGATCCACTATGGACTGGACTCTCACACTATTATGTTAGATCCACAATGGACTGGACTCTCACTATTATGTTTGATCCACTATGGACTGGACTCACACTATTATGTTAGATCCACTATGAACTGGACTCTCACTATTATGTTAGATCCACCATCGACTGGACTCTCACTATTATGTCAGATCCACTATGGAGGGGACTCACTATTAAGTTAGATCCACAATGGACTGGACTCTCACTATTATGTTATATCGACCATGGACTTGACTCTCACTTTTATGTTAGATCGACCATGGACCGGACTCTCACACTATTATGTTAGATCCACTATGGACTGGACTCTCACTATTATGTTAGATCCACTATGGACTGGACTCTCACTCTTATGTTGGATCCACTATGGACTGGACTCTCACTATTATGTCCGATCCACTATGGACTGGACTTCCACAATATTATGCTAGACCCACTCGACGTCCATTGCATCCGGTCTCCCCTAAAAGGGGTGGGTAACCCACATCTGCGGTCCTCTCCAAGGTTTATCATAGTCATTAACATTGACATCTCACTGGGTTGTGAGTTTTTCCTTGCCCTTATGTCGTTGTGGCTTGTGCAGCCCTTTGAGACACTTGTGATTTTGGGCTATATAAATAAACATTTAATGATTGATTGATTGAATAAACCCAGGGACTGTAACACATAAAATTGTGCTAAAAAAGTACCGGAATTAGGACCCATCCCTCGGTGAGGCATTTCCAAATTCCCAGTTTTCTTGAAAGCAGCATTTAGAAAAGCTGTACAGTAAAGTGTCGTCTCGTACCTTCTGCTGGGGTCCACTCGCTGGAGACGGTGGAAGTCGCCTGGAGGTCTTCTGATTGACAGCTCAGCTTACAGGTGTCCATCTCAGACTCGGAACTCTCGCTCAGTCGACTGCAAAACGAAATCACATCGACGTTCTCACAACCGCTGCGTAAAAACGGCGCCTGTGGAGTCACATTTACCCGTCACAGGCGTCCTTGAAAGTGATGGCGGCTGAAGGGTTGGCGGGGGGCGTCCCACATTGAGGAGGACTCTCTCTCACTGTGAAGTCTGAAGGAAGGAGAAATCAAGCAGAACATATTGAGAGTAGCTGGATATTCAGTGTTCAAAAAGAAGCAAAAAAAATGCAAAAATGAAGGGTATTTTATTTGAACTAAACTAAATTATCTGCCAATAGAACAAGAAAATTTGGCTTGTCAAGACTTTGCAAAACAAGTAAAATTAGCTCAATGAACCCCAAAATACCTTAAAATTAGTATATTCTCACTAATAACAAGTGTACTTTTCTTGGTAGGAAAAAATTTGACCTTTTTGCTCAATATGTTGAAAAATATTCTTAAATTAAGTAAACGCTAGTGCCATTATCTTGACATAATGATTACATTTCTTGAAATCAGCAAACTTATACTAAAATCTAATGTATTGTTCTTAATGGAAAGGCAACTGCTTGTTACTCTAGGGGTCTCCTCGCCGCTCAGGCAAATCATGTGGTCTAAAAATGCATTTTTCCATCAATAACATGACATCGTCGCGCCAAGTGTGTGCTTTTTCAGCCAATTAGTGCGCAGATATACAGCCCGGCCCCCCGCAAAAATTGTTTTAATTGTAATTTTGTGGAATTTATCTGAATGTGCATGAGCTATGTCTGGTCAAAATTGTTTGAAATGTCACATGCAAAATGTTTAAATAATAACTGTCAGTTTACTGGACTGTGCAAACTGTACTACTGGAGTACGTATTTCCTATTGCTTCATTGAAAATAAAACAGCAAAGTCCATTTGGCTGTCATCAGTTTTAATGAGACACAATTGTGTCAAAATCATGTTTTTTTTTTTCTCATGCCTGAAATAAGAAATTATTACTTTTATACTTGTGAGTGTTGAAACACAGCTTTGCATCAGTTGATATTCTAGTTTCAAGCATGTTTTACTCAATATAGGTCATAAAATCTCAGCAACAAGCTGTAATATCTTACTGAGATCATTTAGGACCAAAACCCTTAAAACAAGTAAAAGACTAACATAAAATCTGCTTAGTGAGAAGAATTATCTTAGACAGAAAATAAGCAAATATCACCCTTATTTGAGATATTTAATCTTCCTTAGATTTCAGTTTTTGCAGTGCAATGTGTGGCAAGGAGTTCATTTGCGGTCTGTCGCAAACTTTTTAACGGCCTGCGGTACAATTGTTATCATTCTAATTTTAGTATATTTCCTTTTTTTATTTTTATTTTTTTCGTGCAAATTTTGCAGGCCCACTCACAAGTTGTTTGCCACTTCCCAAGATTTACCATTTTATTTCTCAAAATTTCCCTAGTTTTAAGAGCTATTAACTTATTTTAATTGACTCATTTTAATTTTAGCCTGTATATTTTTTTCCATTCCATTTTAAACATGCAAAAATTGAGAAAATAACTTATTAAATCTTCTTTAAAGATTCTTCAACCTCTCGATGATTAATTTTAGAAATGCAAGTTGAATAATGTGTTTGTTATTTATTTTTTTCAATTTGTTGCACTTTTATTATTATTATAATTTGGCAATTTTTTTTACTTTTTATTCAACCTCTTTTACCGTATTGCTTTTGCACTATCTTGTTTAGCTCATTCATTGTTTATGTTATTTGTTTGTTTTTGTTTTTTTTGCTATATGTGTTTTAACCTCTATAGCACTTTGGTTCAATTTAAAAATTGTTGTAAATGTGCTATCTAAATAAAGTTGCCTTGTTTTTAGAATAAAATACTTATTTCTATCTTAAAACTGCTGCTAATTTCTAGATATACAAATCTTAATTTAGGATGTCTTGTCAAGTAAAATATGTCCATGCAGCAAGTTAATTTCACTATTGTTTAGTAAACACTAAACAATAGTGAAATTAACTTAGTAAATACTAAACAATAGTAAAATTAACTTGCTGCGGAAGCATGCTTGCAATTTTAAATCAAATTTAGCATACATACAACTCCACGTCATATATTTTGGTATTTCACTAATGCTAACTGTAAGCATGATACAGTTAGCATTTTAGCATGCTTTCTTTTTTGGATCAAATTTAGCATTTATACACTTCTTGTCGTATATTTTGGTATTTAATTAATGCTAACTGTATACATGTAACAGTGAGCACTTTCAGTTAGCATTCTAACGTTAATATGCTAACTTTTTTTAAAGATAATTTTGTAGGTAGTCACCTCAGTCATATTTTGGTAATTGATACAGGCTAACTTACTAGCATTTTAACAATTTGTTTCAGGTATACACCTCAAGACTAATATCTAGGTATTCTAGGCATGCCCTTTGAGACACTAGTGATTTAGGGCTATATAAGTAAACATTGATTGATTGATTGATGTCACATTTAGCATTCTAGCACGCTAAGATAAGCATGCTTGCTTTCTTGGATCAAATTTAGCATATCTACACCTCCACATCATATATTTTGGTATTTCACTAATACCAACCATAAATATGCTATTGTTAGTATGTTACCATAAAATTGTTAGCACGCTATCGTTTTTAGTTGATTTTGCTCACATATTTTTTACACGGCGCAATCTGGCCAGCGTGCTAACTGTTAGCATTTCAGTTTGGCTTTGGCTCTTCAGGATTCACATGAAATTTCTCCCAAAATTGCTAGCATTAAAAAAAAAAAAATGTTTTCAGGTATACACCTCAGAGAAATATATTTAAGTATTTGAAGCATGTCACAGTTAGCATTCTAGCATGCTAAGATAAGCATGCTTGCTTTCTTGGATCAAATTTAGCATATCTACACCTCCACATCATATATTTTGGTATTTCACTAATACTAACCATAAGTTAGCTATTGTTAGTATGTTACCATAATACTGTTAGCACGCTATCATTTTTAGTTGATTTTGCTCATATATTTTTTACACGGCGCAATCTGGCCAGCGTGCTCACTGTTAGCATTTTAATTCGGCTTTGGCTCTTCAGGATTCACATGAAATTTCTCTCAAAATTGCTAGCATTAAAAAAAAAATGTTTCCGGCTATACACCTCAGAGTAATATATTGGGGTATTTGAGGCATGTCACAGTTAGCATTCTAGCATGCTAAGATGAGCATGCTTGCTTTTTTGGATCAAATTTAGCATATCTACACATCCACGTCATATATTTTGGTATTTCCCTAATGTAACCATGGTACTGTTAGCACGCTATCTTTGCTCACATATTTTGTTACACGGCACAATCTGGCCAGCTTGCTCACTGTTAGCATTTTAGTTCGGCTTTGGCTCTTCAGGATTCACATGAAATTTCTCCCAAAACTGCTAGCATTTAAAAAAAAAAAAATGTTTTCAGGTATACACCTCAGAGAAATATATGAGTATTTGAGGCATGTCACAGTTAGCATTCTAGCATGCTAAAATGATCATGCTTGCTTTCTTGTATCAAATTTAGCATATCTACACCTCCACATCATATATTTTGGTATTTCACTAATACTAACCATAAGTATGCTATTGTTAGTTTGTTACCATAATACTGTTAGCACGCTATCATTTTTAGTTGATTTTGCTCACATATTTACACGGCGTAATCTGGCCAACGTGCTAACTGTTAGCATTTTAGTTCGGCTTTGGCTCTTCAGGATTCACATGAAATTTCTCCCAAAACTGCTAGCATTTAAAAAAAAAATGTTTTCAGGTATACACCTCAGAGAAATATATTTGAGTATTTGAGGCATGTCACAGTTAGCATTCTAGCATGCTAAAATGAGCATGCTTTCTTTCTTGTATCAAATTTAGCATATCTACACCTCCACATCATATATTTTGGTATTTCACTAATACTAACCATAGTATTGCTATTGTTAGGTTGTTACTATAATACTGTTAGCACGCTATCATTTTTAGTTGATTTTGCTCACATATTATTTACACGGCGTAATCTGGCCAGCGTGCTAACTGTTAGCATTTTAGTTCGGCTTTGGCTCTTCAGGATTCACATGAAATTTCTCCCAAAACTGCTAGCATTTAAAAAAAAAATGTTTTCAGGTATACACCTCAGAGAAATATATTTGAGTATTTGAGGCATGTCACAGTTAGCATTCTAGCATGCTAAAATGATCATGCTTGCTTTCTTGTATCAAATTTAGCATATCTACACCTCCACATCATATATTTTGGTATTTCACTAATACTAACCATAGTATTGATATTGTTAGGTTGTTACCATAATACTGTTAGCACGCTATCATTTTTAGTTGATTTTGCTCACATTATTTACACGGCGCAATCTGGCCAGCGTGCTAACTGTTAGCATTTCAGTTTGGCTTTGGCTCTTCAGGATTCACATGAAATTTCTCCCCAAATTGCTAGCATTTAAAAAAAAAAAAGTTTCAGGTATACACCTCAGAGTAATATATTGGGGTATTTGAGGCATGTCACAGTTAGCCTTCTAGCACACTAAGATAAGCATGCTTGCTTTTTTGGATCAAATTTAGCATATCTACACTTCCACGTCATATAATTTGGTATTTCCCTAATGTATGTTACAAAAGTACTGTTAGCACGCTAACGTTTTTAAAGGGGAACATTATCACCAGACCTATGTAAGAGTCAATATATACCTTGATGGTGCAGAAAAAGACCATTTATTTTTTTAACCGATTTCCGAACTCTAAATGGGTGAATTTTGGCGAATTAAACGCCTTTCTGTTTATCGCTCTGGAGGCGATGACGTCAGAATGTGACGTCTCCGAGGTAACACAGCCGCCATTTTCATTTTCAACACATTGTAAACATTGGGTCTCAGCTCTGTTATTTTCCGTTTTTTCGAGTATTTTTTGGAACCTTGGAGACCTCATGCCTCGTCGGTGTGTTGTCGGAGGGTGTAACAACACTAACAGGGAGGGATTCAAGTTGCACCACTGGCCCGAAGATGCGAAAGTGTCTGCCGCCAGACCCCCATTGAATGTGCCGGAGTGTCTCCACATTTTACCGGCGATGACAGACATGGCACAGAGATGTATGGATAACCTGCAGATGCATTTGCAACGATAAAGTCAACGAAAGCACAAAGGTGAGTTTTGTTGATGTTGACTTATGTGCTAATCAGACATATTTGGTCGTGGCGCAACTGCCAGCTAATCGATGCCAACTAGCTACGCTAATCGACGCTAACATGCTATTTACCGGCGGTGCTAAAGCAAACATGGCACAGAGATGTATGGATAACCTGCAGATGCATTTGCAACGATAAAGTCAACGAAATCACAAGGGTGAGTTTTGTTGATGTTGACTGCCAGCTAGTCGATGCTAACATGCTACGCTAATCGATGCTAAGATGCTATTTACCGGCGGTGCTAAAGCAAACATGGCACAGAGATGTATGGATAACCTGCAGATGCATTTGCAACTATATTACATTTCCTTCGACCTACCTTTAATGCGAATAAAACACTTACCAATCGACGGATTTAAGTTGCTCCAGTGTCAAAAGATGCGAAAGTCCTGATCGTTTGGTCCACACATTTTACTTGTGATGCTAACGCAGCTATTCGGCCATGCTATGGCTATGAATAGCGTCAATAGCTATTCGCTCAATAGCTTCAGTTTCTTCTTCAATACTTTCATACTACAACCATTCTTTTCAATACATGCGTAATCTGTTGAATCGCTTAAGCCGCTGAAATCCGAATCTGAATCCGAGCTAATGTCGCTATATCTTGCTGTGGTAACCGCAATGTTGTTTGTATTGGCAGCCCTGTGTGACGTCACAGGGAAATGGATAGTCTCATCGCAAATAGCGAAAATCAAGCACTTTTAAGCTTTTTTTTAGGGATATTCCGAGACCAGTAAAATTTTGAAAAAAACTTCAAAAAATACAACAAGCCACTGGGAACTGATTTTTATTGTTTTTAACCCTTTTGAAATTGTGATAATGTTCCCCTTTAATTCATTTTGCTCACAAATGTTACACGGCGCAATCTGGCCCGCGTGCTAACTGTTAGCATTTCAGTTGGGCTTCGGATCTTCAGGATTCACATGAAATTTCTCCCAAAAGTGTGTTTTCTTTGAAAAAAGTCTATGTATTGTACTGGTTTTTGAGGTAGAATCCACCAAAATTGGCCCCCAAATCATTTGATTGGTCAGTCAGGGGCCCTCCGTGGGCACCCACAGTTTAACAGCTGATGCTCTCTGAACAAGTGGGTTCAAATCCCACCAAGATTATTATCGTTTTGATTAAGATATAATGTCAATTTTGCATTATTTCACATTTATTTCTTGTGTATCTTTTTGTGATAATGCAACTGAACTCTATCCACAACAACAAAGTCATTAAAGACCTACTGAAACTACCGACCATACAGTCTGATAGTTTATATATCAATGATGAAATATTAACATTGCAACACATGCCAATACGGCCGGGTTAGTTTACTAAATTGCAATTTTAAATTTCCCGCAGAGTTTCTTGTTGAAAACGTCACGGAATGAGGACATATTAGCGCAGCACCATTTGCGGCTAAAAGTCGTCTCTTTTCATTGCGCAATTACACAGTATTCTGGACATCTGTGTTGCTAAATCTTTTGCAATTTGTTCAATTAATAATGGAGAAGTCAAAGTAGAAAGATGGAGGTGGGAAGCTTTAGCCTTTAGCCACACAAACACACGGTGATTCCTTGTTTAAAATTCCCAGAGGTGAAGCTTTACTATGGATCAGAGTGGTCAAGCGAACATGGATCCCGACCACTTGTCAACCGGCAGCTGTCGGTGAGAAAATTGTGGTAAAAAGTCGCCTCTTAACGGAGATCAGCAGAGCTTCTGTCGAGCTGCTGCTGCCGTGACTTCCCTCAGAGACTCTGCCGTCAAGACACCCGTGGACACACCCCTCTGACTATCAGGTACTATTTAATCTCACTAAAACACTAGCAACACAATAGAAAGATAAGGGATTTCCCAGAATTATCCTAGTAAATGTGTCTAAAAACATCTGAATCGCTCCCAATGCAATCGCCTTTTTTTTGTTTTTGTCCTTCACTCTATATTTCCTCATCCACAAATCTTTCATCTCCGCTCAAATTAAAGGGGAAATTGTCGTTTTCCCCAATAATTGTCCGGCAGGTTTCGGTGAGAAAATTGTGGTAAAAAGTCGCCTCTTACTGGAGATCAGCTGAGCTTGCGCCGTCCATGCAGCTGCCGTCGACTTCCCTCAGACTCTGGCGTCAAGACACCCGTGGACACACCCCCTCCGACTATCAGGTACTATTTAATCTCACTAAAACACTAGCAACACAATAGAAAGATAAGGGATTTCCCAGAATTATCCTAGTAAATGTGTCTAAAAACATCTGAATCGCTCCCAATGCAATCGCCTTTTTTTTGTTTTTGTCCTTCACTCTAAATTTCCTCATCCACGAATCTTTCATCCTTGCTCAAATTAATGGGGAAATTGTCGTTTTCCCCAATAATTGTCCGGCAGGTTTTGGTGAGAAAATTGTGGTAAAAAGTCGCCCCTTACCGGAGATCAGCTGAGCTTGCGCCGTCCATGCAGCTGCCGTCGACTTCCCTCAGACTCTGGCGTCAAGACACCCGTGGACACACCCCTCCGACTATCAGGTACTATTTAATCTCACTAAAACACTAGCAACACAATAGAAAGATAAGGGATTTCCCAGAATTATCCTAGTAAATGTGTCTAAAAACATCTGAATCGCTCCCAATGCAATCGCCTTTTTTTTTGTTTTTGTCCTTCACTCTATATTTCCTCATCCACAAATCTTTCATGTCCGCTCAAATTAAAGGGGAAATTGTCGTTTTCCCCAATAATTGTCCGGCAGGTTTCGGTGAGAAAATTGTGGTAAAAAGTCGCCTCTTACCGGAGATCAGCTGAGCTTGCGCCGTCCATGCAGCTGCCGTCGACTTCCCTCAGACTTTGGCGTCAACACACCCGTGGACACACCCCTCCGACTATCAAGTACTATTTAATCTCACTAAAACACTAGCAACACAATAGAAAGATAAGGGATTTCCCAAAATTATCCTAGTAAATGTGTTTAAAAACATCTGAATCCGTCCCAATGCAATTGCCCTTTTTTTTTGTTTAACTTTATTTATTCATTTTTTTTATTTTTTCTAGTCCTTCGCTATAAATATCATCATCCACAAATCTTTCATCCTCGCTCAAATTAATGGGGAAATTGTCGTTTTCCCCGATAATTGTCCGGCAGGTTTTGGTGAGAAAATTGTGGTAAAAAGTCGCCCGTTACCGGAGGTCAGCTGCGCTTGCGCCGTCCATGCAGCTGCCGTCGACTTCCCTCAGACTCTAGCGTCAAGACACCCGTGGACACACCTCTCCGACTATCAGGTACTATTTAATCTCACTAAAACACTAGCAACACAATAGAAAGAAAAGGGATTTCCCAGAATTATCCTAGTAAATGTGTCTAAAAACATCTGAATCGCTCCCAATGCAATCGCCTTTTTTTTTGTTTTTGTCCTTCACTCTATATTTCCTCATCCACAAATCTTTCATGTCCGCTCAAATTAAATGGGAAATTGTCGTTTTCCCCAATAATTGTCCGGCAGGTTTCGGTGAGAAAATTGTGGTAAAAAGTCGCCTCTTACCGGAGATCAGCTGAGCTTGCGCCGTCCATGCAGCTGCCGTCGACTTCCCTCAGACTTTGGCGTCAACACACCCGTGGACACACCCCCTCCGACTATCAGGTACTATTTAATCTCACTAAAACACTAGCAACACAATAGAAAGATAAGGGATTTCCCAGAATTATCCTAGTAAATGTGTCTAAAAACATCTGAATCGCTCCCAATGCAATCGCCTTTTTTTTTTTTTTTTGTCCTTCACTCTATATTTCCTCATCCACAAATCTTTCATGTCCGCTCAAATTAAAGGGGAAATTGTCGTTTTCCCCAATAATTGTACGCCAGGTTTCGGTGAGAAAATTGTGGTAAAAAGTCGCCTCTTACCGGAGATCAGCTGAGCTTGCGCCGTCCATGCAGCTGCCGTCGACTTCCCTCAGACTTTGGCGTCAACACATCCGTGGACACACCCCCTCCGACTATCAAGTACTATTTAATCTCACTAAAACACTAGCAACACAATAGAAAGATAAGGGATTTCCCAGAATTATCCTAGTAAATGTGTTTAAAAACATCTGAATCCGTCCCAATGCAATTGCCCTTTTTTTTGTTTAACTTTATTTATTAATTTTTTTTATTTTTTCTAGTCCTTCGCTATAAATATCATCATCCAAAAATCTTTCATCCTCGCTCAAATTAAAGGGGAAATTGTCGTTTTCCCCATTAATTGTCCGGCAGGTTTCGGTGAGAAAATTGTGGTAAAAAGTCGGCTCTTACCGGAGATCAGCTGAGCTTGCGCCGTCCATGCAGCTGACGTCGACTTCCCTCAGAGACTGGCGTCAAGACACCCGTGGACACACCCCTCCGACTATCAGGTACTATTTAAACTCACTAAAACACTAGCAACACTATAGAAATATAAGGGATTTCCCAGAATTATCCTAGTAAATGTGTCTAAAAATATCTGAATCGCTCCCAATGCAATCGCCTTTTTTTTTTGTTTTTGTCCTTCACTCTAAATTTCCTCATCCAGGAATCTTTCATCCTCGCTCAAATTAATGGGGAAATTGTCGTTTTCCCCGATAATTGTCCGGCAGGTTTTGGTGAGAAAATTGTGGTAAAAAGTCGCCCCTTACCGGAGATCAGCTGAGCTTGCGCCGTCCATGCAGCTGCCGTCGACTTCCCTCAGACTCTAGCGTCAAGACACCCGTGGACACACCTCTCCGACTATCAGGTACTATTTAATCTCAGTAAAACACTAGCAACACAATAGAAAGATAAGGGATTTCCCCGAATTATCCTAGTAAATGTGTTTAAAAACATCTGAATCGCTCCCAATGCAATCGCCTTTTTTTTGTTTTTGTCCTTCACTCTAAATTTCCTCATCCACGAATCTTTCATCCTCGCTCAAATTAATGGGGAAATTGTCGTTTTCTCGGTCCGAATAGTTCCTGCTGCTGGAGGCTCCCATTATAAACAATGTGAGGACGTGAGGAGCCCTCACCCTTGTGATGTCATCGTCTGCTACTTCCGGTACATGCAAGGCTTTTTTATTAGCGACCAAAAGTTGCAAACTTTATCATCGATGTTCTCTACTAAATCCTTTCAGCAAAAATATGGCAATATCGCGAAATGATCAAGTATGCCACATAGAATGGACCCGCTATCCCCGTTTGAATAAGAAAATCTCATTTCAGTAGGCCTTTAAGTCTGAGTGAGCTGTTGACAAAAACTTGGGAACTTACTCTGCGGGAGGGATGCCGTCCTGCTCTTCACCATGGCGACCGTGTTCTTCTCCTGCAGTTTCTAGAAGGCCGAACAATGGAAGGAGTGCGTTGAGCTCAGAGCACACGGCAGGTTGCAACCAGCGAAACGCACCTTTAAACACGGCGGCACTGACTCCTTGCAGCCTTTATGGACAGTGGCGGTGCAGGCTGAGGGGGAAGACATGTTTTTTTTTTTTTTAAATAAAAAGTGTGACGGGAATCTGCCCAAAGTGAGGCTTTTACCTACTGGGGCAATGCAGAAGGTCTTTCTGAAAGGCGGGCTTATCACACACCACACAGATGACGGGGCCCAGACAGGAGCCGGTGGAGAAGCGATGGGGGTTCTGTTTGTCCTTCTTCCCTTTGGCCTTAGAAAACAAGCGAGAAGATAATTCACACTCCTATTAACCACGGGTGGGAGGGGTCTTATCATCTATTTGTGGAGAAAATCGATGGAAATCCCCTTTGGAGGACTTCCAATCTTTGCGCGGACTTAGATTAAACATTAAAAAAATGTTTGCTCTCATGCTTAGACCTTGGCAGAAACATTTCCTGCTAGTATTTTGCTTCTTTTACTGAGATAAACCCTCTGAATGGCTAAAATGCTCACATTTGGACTTTATTGTTCATGCTGATCATGGCACAGGGGTGGGACCAGACAATCTCTGCTTTTTCCTTTTTCTTTTGGACCGTTGATCACTTGAGAAAAATGTGGGCTAATGAAGTTTAAACATGGTCTGATAATCAATTAATTCAATATAAAATTAAAATTATATAAGAAAATGGAATTGAACATTTTAAAATTTAAATCAGATAAAAAACTTAACTAAAAAATCTATTTAAAAATTGAATTGGATAAGAATTCAAATAAAACAATTAATACACATTTAAGTATATTAAAAATGTAATAAAATCATTGGGTTAAATATAACATTTTTAATCAAATTAAAAAATGTGGTTGAATATTTAAAATTAAAATCAGATCTTTTTTTTTTAAAAACAATGAAAACTTTAAATTACATAATAATTCAAATCAAAAACGTAGTAAAAATGTAATTAGATTAAAAATGTAACTAAACATTCAAATAAAAAAATAAATAAAATCAACAAAAGAATTTAATTAGATAAGAATTAGAATAAAAAAATGTAATATAAATGTTATTATAGTAGTAATTCAACTAAATAAAATGTAAAATTAAATTAAATTAAAAATTTAATAAAAAATGCAATAAAAACATGTTTTTTATTTGTAAAATAAATTACAAATTAAACTGGGGGTGGCGGTCTTCTCTATTTATGGAGAAAACCGATGGAAATCCTCTTTGGAGGACTTCTACTCTTTGCGCTGACTTAGATTAAACATTAGAAAAAGCAAAAATGCTTCAATTACTAAGAGACACACTTTGAATGGCTAAAATTCTCACATTTTGACTTTATTTTGCCTGCTGATTATGGCACACGGGTGGGACCAGACAATCTCCGCTTTTTCCTTTTTCTTTTGGACCGTTGATCACTTGAGAAAAATGTGGGCTAGTGAAATTTGAACATGGTCCGAAAATCAATTAATTCAATATAAAATTAAAATTATATAAAAAAATGTAATTGGACATTTTAAATTTAAATCAGAAAAAAAATTAAACTAAAAATCAACTTAAAAATCGAATTGGATGAGAATTCAAATAAAACATTTAATACAAATTTAATTATATTAAAAATGTAACTAAATTAAATAAAATAAAAAATGTAATATAATCATTAGGTTAAATATACCATTTTAATTAAATTAAAACATTTAATTGAATATTCAAAATTAAAATCAGATAAAACATTTTTACAAAAAAACAATAAAAACTTTAAATTAGATAATTCAAATTAAAAACATAGTAAAAATGTAATTAGATGAAAAATGTAACTAAACATTAAAATAAAAAATAAATGAAATCAATTAAAAAATGTAATTGGATAAGAATTCAAATAAAATTGTAATCCAAATGGTCTCATAGTAATAATTCAACTAAATACATTTTTTAATTAAATTAAAAATGTCATAGAAAATGAAATAAAAAAAACATTTTAAAATGTTTTCAAATAAATTACAAATTAAACTGAGGGTGGCGGTCTTCTCTATTTATGGAGAAAACCGATGGAAATCCTCTATGGAGGACTTCGACTCTTTGCGCTGACTTAGATTAAACATTAGAAAAATGAAAAATGCTTCATTTACTAAGAGAAACACTTTGAATGGCTAAAATCCTCACATTTGGACAACTGTTCAGTTGGTTCTTTATTTACTGTATTTTGCCTGCTGATTATGGCACCGGGGTGGGGGCAGTCAAGCTCTGCTTCTTTCTACTCCTTTTGGACCGTTGAGCACTTGAGCAAGATGTGTGCTAAAGAAGTTTTAACAAAGTCCGAAAATCAATAAATCAAATATAAAATTTAAATTAAGTTAAAAAATTTAGTTGAAAATTTACATTTAAAACAGATTTTTACTTTTTAAAAAATGTAATTAGATAAGAATTCAAATAAAACATTTAATACACATTTAATTAAATAATTTGACAAAATTAAATTAAAAAATGTAATCGAATACTCAAAATTAAAATCAGATAAAAAAAATTACCAAAAAAAAAAACAATAAAAACTTTAAATTAGATAATTCAAATTAAAAACACAGTAAAAATGTAATTAGATTAAAAATGTAACCAAACATTAAAATAAAAAAATAAATTAAATCAATTGAAAAATTTAATTAGATAAGAATTCAAATAAAAATGTAATACGAATGGTCTTATAGTAATAATTCAACTAAATAAAATGTTTAATTAAATTAAATTAAAAATGTCATAAAAAATGAAATAAAAAAACATTTTAAATTTTTTTCAAATAAATTACAAATTAAACTGGGGGTGGCGGTCTTCTCTATTTATGGAGAAAACCGATGGAAATCCTCTTTGGAGGACTTCTACTCTTCGCGCTGACTTAGATTAAACATAAGAAAAAGGCAAAAGGCTTCATTTACTAAGCGAAACACTTTGAATGGCTAAAATCCTCACATTTGGACTTTATTTTGCCTGCTGATTATGGCACAAGGGTGGGACCAGACAATCTCCGCTTCTTTCTACTCATTTTGGACCGTTGATCACTTAAAAAAATGTGTGCTAATGAAGTTTTAACATGGTCCGAAAATCAATAAATTAAATATAAAATTTAAATTACGTAAAAAAATGTAGTGGAAAATTTAAAATTAAAACAGATTTAAAATCAAAGTTTTTAAAAAATGTAATTAGATAGGATTTCGAATAAAACATTTAATACACATTTAATTATATTAAGAATTTAACTAAATTAAATTAAATGAAAAATGTAATATAATCATTAGGTTAAATATTGAAATTTTAATAAATTAAAAAATTAAATTGAATATTCAAAATTAAAATCAGATAAAACATTTTTACAAAAAAACTATAAAAACTTTAAATTAGATCATTCAAATTAAAAACATTGTCAAAATGTAATTAGATTAAAAATGTAACTAAACATTAAAATAAAAAATAAATTAAATCAATTAAAGTATTTCATTAGATAAGAACTCAAATAAAAATGTAATACAAATGGTCTTATAGTAATAATTCAACCAAATAAAATGTTTAATTAAATTAAATATGTCATAAAAAATGAAATAAAAAAACATTTTACATTTTTTTCAAATAAATTACAAATTAAATTTGGGTGGCGGTCTTCTCTATTTATGGAGAAAACCTCTTTGGAGGACTGCTACTCTTTGGACTGACTTTGACTTAGGCAAAAGGCTTCATTTACTAAGCGAAACACTTTGAATGGCTAAAATCCTCACATTTGGACAACTGTTCAGTTGGTTCTTTATTTATTCTGCCTGCTGATTATGGCACAGGGGTGGGAGCAGTCAAGGGCCGCTTCTTCTTACTCCTTTTGGACCGTTGATCACTTGAGAAAAATGTGTGCTACTAAACTATCGTGGGATCACACTCCTCAGCCTTCCCGGTAAGGTTTATTCAGGTGTACTGGAGAGGAGGCTACGCCGGATAGTCGAACCTCGGATTCAGGAGGAACAGTGTGGTTTTCGTCCTGGTCGTGGAACTGTGGACCAGCTCTATACTCTGGGCAGGGTTCTTGAGGGTGCATGGGAGTTTGCCCAACCAGTGTGCTTTGTGGACTTGGAGAAGGCATTCGACCGTGTCCCTCGGGAAGTCCTGTGGGGAGTGCTCAGAGAGTATGGGGTAACGGACTGTCTTATTGTGGCGGTCCGCTCTCTGTACGATCAGTGTCAGAGCTTGGTCCGCATTGCCGGCAGTAAGTCGGACACGTTTCCAGTGAGGGTTGGATTGCGTCAAGGCTGTCCTTTGTCACCGATTCTGTTCATAACTTTTATGGACAGAATTTCTAGGCACAGTCAAGGCGTTGAGGGGTTCCGGTTTGGTGGCCGCGGGATTAGGTCTCTGCTTTTTGCAGATGATGTGGTCCTGATGGCTTCATCTGACCGGGATCTTCAGCTCTCACTGGATCTGTTCGCAGCAGAGTGTGAAGCGACCGGAATGAGAATCGGCACCTCCAAGTCCGAGTCCATGGTTCTCGCATGGAAAAGGGTAGAGTGCCATCTCCGGGTTGGGGAGGACACCCTGCCCCAAGTGGAGGAGTTCAAGTACCTAGGAGTCTTGTTCACAAGTGGGGGAAGAGTTGATCGTGAGATCGACAGGCGGATCGGTGCGGCGTCTTCAGTAATGCGGATGCTGTACCGATCCGTTGTGGTGAAGAAGGAGCTGAGCCGGAAGGCAAAGCTCTCAATTTACCGGTCGATCTACATTCCCATCCTCACCTATGGTCATGAGCTTTGGGTTATGACCGAAAGGACAAGATCACGGGTACAAGCAGCCGAAATGAGTTTCCTCCGCCGTGTGGCAGGGCTCTCCCTTAGAGATAGGGTGAGAAGCTCTGCCATGCGGGAGGAACTCAAAGTAAAGCCACTGCTCCTCCACATCGAGAGGAGCCAGATGAGGTGGTTCGGGCGTCTGGTCAGGATGCCACCCAAACGCCTCCCTAGGGAGGTGTTTAGGGCACGTCCAACCGGTAGGCCACGGGGAAGACCCAGGAATGCTCGAGATCCCCCGGGAAGAGCGAGACGAAGTGGCTGGGGAGAGGGAAGTCTGGGCTTCTCTACTTAGGCTGCTGCCCCCGCGACCCGACCTCCGATAAGTGGAAAAAAATGGATGAATGGACTCCTTTAATGCGCCCTATAATCCGGTACGTCTAATATATGAAAAGAGACCAAAAATAGACCATTCATCAGTAGTGCGCCTACTATGAACTAGACTCTCACTATTATGCTAGAGCCACTATGGACCGTACTCTCACTATTATGTTAGATCCACTATGGACTGGACTCTCACTGTTATGCTAGATCCACTATGGACTGGACTCTCACTATAATGTTAGATCCACTATGGACTGGACTCTCTCACTTCCCTGCTTAGGCTGCTGCCCCCGTGACCCGATCTTGGATAAGCGGAAGAAGATGGATGGATGGATGGATGGATTTTTTAATTTCAATTTTATATTTAATTTATTGATTTTACATAGAAAAATGTAATTGAAAATTTAAAATGAAAATCAGATAAAAAAATGTTTAACTAAAAATCATTAAAAACTTTAAATTAGATAAGAATTCAAATTAAAAATGTAGTTAAAATGTAATTAAATTAAAAATGTAACTAAATCTTAAAATAAAAAATAAATTAAATAAATTCAAACATTTAATTAGATAAGAATTCAAATAAAAAATCTAAGCATGCAAATAAAGTAGATAGTCCCATTTTGGCTGAGTAAACATAAAGCACCTTCCATTCATCCATCCATTCCTACCGCTTGTCCCCTCTGGGGTCGCGGGGGGTGGCTGGAGCCTATCTCAGCTGCAATCGGGTGGAAGGCTGGTACACCCTGGACAAGTCGCCACCTCATCACAGGGCCAACACAGATAGACAACATTCACACACTAGGGACCATTCAGTGTTGCCAATCAACCTATCTCCAGGTGCATGTTTTCGTCAGAGATCTCAGGTGTCTTGAAAAGCACTACCTTGGTCTTGTTGCGCGTGTTAGACATCCTGCTCTTGAGGAAACTGAAGGTGCGGATGACTTTGTACTTCTCTGACTCCGCTTTGGCCGGCACGTTGCACCGGTCCTGCTCCTCCTCTTCAATCCTGTCAACAACAACAACATCAACAATACCAAAACACAACAAAGACTTGCTGGTGTTAGTCGTGTCGGTCTTCACCGCCGGCTGACCTGAGGCGAGGTTAGTCTACATGGCACTCATGCTGATACCTCGCAAGAAGGCAAGAAAGGTATTTTTGGATGAAATATGTGAATGTTAGTGCTGTGGAAATGAATGAAGTTTAGTACAAATGTTAGCAACACGCCGCCTTTCTTCTCATTGTCCTGCTGAGGGGTTTGGGCAAGCGTGACAGCGGGGAATCAAACAGGAGCACATACTCTTTGAGGAACTCAGACAGGGTGAGGTGCTGGAGCGTCTCCACGAGCGCCGTCTCGCCCTCGTCGTCGGCCGACTGGGCTCCGTGGCGGAAACTAAACTCCCTGCGAAGAGCATCACACAACACACACACACACACACACACTTCAAATGCAGCACTTTTCAGCCTGATGGAAGTGCTGTGTGTGGACGGCCACCGGGGGGAGCTGCTGAGGTGTAAAGTGGGTGATGAAAAGAGGACAAAGTAGGAGATAGTCCTGCAGGGATGGGGAAAAAAAATAATAATAATAATAATAAAGAGGATGAACTAGAAGAGGCGATTTCTGAAGGAATTGCGTGTGAATGCTCCGATGCTGAAGTTGAAGTGAAATGCTGACAGAATGTAGTATGAATGTAACAATAGTTTGAAATGTTGGAATGGTTTGAATGTTGAAAAGCTGGCGCTGAACTGAAACGCTAATGGAATGTAGGGTGAATGTAGAAATGGTTTAACTGTGGGAATTGTTTAAACAATGTTTAGGAATGTACAAACCCCGTTTCCATATGAGTTGGGAAATGGTGTTAGATGTAAATATAAACATAATACAATGATTTGCAAATCCTTTCAAACCATTTTCAATTGAATGCACTACAAAGACAATATATTTGATGTTCAAACTCATGAACTTTGTTTTTTTTTGCAAATAATAATTAACTTAGAACTTCATGGCTGCAACACGTGCCAAAGTAGTTGGGAAAGGGCATGTTCACCACTGTGTTACATCCCCTTTTCTTTTAAAAACCCTCAATAAACGTTTGGGAACTGAGGAAACTAATTGTTGAAGCTTTGAAAGTGGAATTCTTTCCCATTCTTGTTTTATGTAGAGCTTCAGTCGTTCAACAATCCGGGGTCTCCGCTGTCGTATTTTACGTTTCAAAATGCGTCACACATTTTTGATGGGAGACAGGTCTGGAATGCAGGCAGGCCAGGAAAGTACCCGCACTCTTTTTTTTACGAAGCCACACTGTTGTTACACGTGCTGAATGTGGTTTGGCATTGTCTTGCTGAAATAAGCAGGGGCGTCCGTGAAAAAGAGGGCGCTTAGATGGCAGCATATGTTGTTCCAAAACCTGTATGTACCTTTCAGCATTAATGGTGCCTTCACAGATGTGTAAGTTACCCATGCCTTGGGCACTAATGCACCCCCACACCATCACAGATGCTGGCTTTTGAACTTTGCGTCGATAACAGTCTGGATGGTTCGCTTCCCCTTTGGTCCGGATGACACGATGTCGAATATTTCCAGGAACAATTTGAAATGTGGACTCGTCAGACCACAGAACACTTTTCCACTTTGCATCAGTCCATCTTAGATGATCTCGGGCCCAGAGAAGCCGGCGGCGTTTCTGGATGTTGTTGATAAATGGCTTTCGCTTTGCATAGTAGAGCTTTAACTTGCACTTATAGATGTAGCGACGAACTGTATTTAGTGACAGTGGTTTTCTGAAGTGTTCCTGAGGCCATGTGGTGACATCCTTTAGAGATTGATGTCGGTTTTTGATACAGTCCCGTCTGAGGGATCGAAGGTCACGGTCATTCAATGTTGGTTTCCGGCCATGCCGCTTACGTGGAGTGATTTCTCCAGATTCTCTGAACCTTTTGATGATATTATGAACCGTAGATGTTAAAATCCCTAAATTTCTTCCAATTGCACTTTGAGAAACGTTGTTCTTAAACTGTTTGACTATTTGCTCACACAGTTGTGGACAAAGGGGTGTACCTCGCCCCATCCTTTCTTGTGAAAGACTGAGCATTTTTTGGGAAGCTGTTTTATACCCGATTACGGCACACAAATAGCCTGCGCACCTGTGGGATGTTCCAAATAAGTGTTTGATGAGCATTCCTCAACTTGATCAGTATATATTGCCACCTTTCCCAACTTCTTTGTCATGTGTTGTTGGCATCAAATTCTAAAGTTAATGATTATTTGCAAAAAAAACAAAAAAACTGTTTATCGGTTTGAACATCAAATATCTTGTCTTTGTAGTGCATTCAACTGAATATGGGTTGAAAATGATTCGCAAATCATCGTATTCCGTTTATATTTACATCCAACACAATTTCCCAACTCATATGGAAACGGGGTTTGTATAACAATGTGCTTTATAGTCCAGAAAATAAAGTAATTATGAGTTGGTGACAGACAAAATATAATTATTTAAATTGTTTGACAGCCCTGATTTAAAGTCTTTGTAATGTCTCCACACACAATTACAACCACTTCCCATATACTCCTGCACCTTTTTATAATCTACGAGTACTCAAATCTCAATGAGCAGGACACTTTGCCCACTAAGCCCCCCACGCAGGAATATACTTCACCGACCAAGATGTTAAACCGAAGCGAGCCAGTTACGGCCCATTGCCCCTCAAGAGAATGGGTTAAAATGTTGCTGTACTAGTGACAATGATTACATGAGTTCACCCACCAACAACCCTTCACAATGTTCAGAAAGGATTCAAGAGGAAAACTGCCAGGACCTCCAAAAAGTGTAGCAGTCATCAAAAAAAAAGTGGTGCTCTTTGGAAAAGGGCACAAAAAAATGAACAACATTGCAAAAAACCAAAACATTCTCTTATCCTGTTGTGTCCATTTATTATTTACGGCTTTATTAATGGACCTGACTCAGCATTGACGTGTTTCAGCCATCCGGCCTTCGTCAGGGGTCAAACAGATTTCAAAATAGGGCTGGACAGTACGGCTAAAAACTCTGTCGACGTCGATGATTATTTATATTTGTTCATGACCTTTCAAAAATAAGGAACCAAGAGAAAAATATACGAAATATAAACATTTTTAATTCAATTGTAACCTTCCTCTGATTATAATCCCCTCAGCTATCAAGGCAGAAAGGAAATGTCAACACAGGCATGGAAAACACTCAAAATGAACAAAATTGCAAAAACATTGAATATTTAACAATAAACTCTTAAAATGACCATGCAGAAATAATGAATATGTAAGAAATACTTAATGAAATGTAGGAAAATTGTAAACAGAGAAACCTGAGAAGAACTACTTCTGCAGGTTTAGTTACAGCTGTGCTCTAAAGGGTGAGCACTGTTACGGTGCAAACGCAGTCCGCTTTTCCCTCTTCTGCAGGAGCACCTAGAAGCTCCACTGAGAGCACCACTAGACACGCCGTAGGCAATCTGCAATCCACGCACCTTGCCCTAATGAGAAGCAACTGTAAAAAGAGTCTCTCCACTGACTACTCCTCGTCGGAACGTAGCCCGGTGTACAGTAAGCTTCTCGCCTCTGACTCCTCTCCTGCTCTCTCTCTTGCTCGCTTGTCCTAAATTGTCCTTGTCTCTTGTTCCCACAGTCCTCCTTGTCTCAGCTGTGCGCTTCTGCTGCTGCTCTTCCCGCCGGACTTTGATTGTCTTCTCCGATCCTCGACCCCACGCTCAGACTTCTGGACGCCTCTCTCCTGTTCTAAAGGGTGGGCGCTGTTACGGTGCACGCGCAGTCCGCGTTTCCCTCTCTTGTAGGAGCACCTAGAAGCTCCACTAGGAGCGCCACTAGACATGCCAACGCGCCGGAGGCAATCTGCAATCCACGCACCTGACCTTCATGAGAAGCAACTGTATAAAGAGTCTCTCCACTGACTACTCCTCGTCGGAACGTAGCCCTGTGTACAGTAAACTCCTCGTCTCTGACTCCTCTCCTGCTCTCTCTCTTGCCCGCTTGTCCTAAATTGTCCTTGTCTCTTGTCCCCACAGTCCTCCGTGTCTCAGCTGTGCGCTTCTGCTGCTGCTGCTTTTACCCCCGGACTTTGATTGCCTTCCCCGATCCTCGACCCCACGCCTGGACTTCTGGACGCCTCTCTCCTGCCCCACAACCATGCTCGGTCCACAGACCTCTTAGCTTTTCCCCCTCTGGACTTGGACGCTGCCACATCCAACACGCACTCCAACAAACCCTCTGGTATTTACATACAGTTAATTTCCACACATAGTATTCCATTCACACACATAGTAGCATACACACTCCACATAATCATCAAGTACTCCTCTGTTGTCGTGCCGTCTCCTTCCCCATTGTCGACCCATAACAAGCGCGGCTAAGGTGTTTCGGTATTACCGGTCTTGCATCATTTACAGACCACATTGGTCTGACTACGGTCCCTTTTAAAATCTCCCCAAAAAATGCCAAACTCTCAAGGTGACTTTTCCCGTTTTATACACCCTTTTTTCATTTTTACTTTCTCTTCTCACTCCGTGCAAAGAATCAATTGGCAGACAACAGAGAACAGAGAGCAAGTGCCTTTGTTCATGCAACCGACCTTGCTTGGCAATTTCCGCTTTCTTCCGAAGAAGAAGAAAAAAAAAGATCGAACATTTTATCGAACGCATTTAAAAAAGAATTGATATCAATTAAGTGTCTGTCGCGTTATATACTTGTGGAGCGCTTCCCGCAGGAGCAAAGGTCACCGCCTCTATCCATGGTGCTGAGGACAGAGCACCATCAGACGGTGGCGTGGAAGTGCTGACGGCGAGACACAGCTGGCAGGTGATTAGATTTCACAGGTGGTACGTGGCAATCTAATCATCTGTTGTCTTGAACAGTAAGCGGCCGGGAGCAGGAGGAGAGAGAGGACACGGACGTGACTGAAAAAGTCACGTTCTGCTGGAGAAAGAGTTGGACTCAAATATATGCACATTAAAAACTAAAAACAGGCCCCTTTTTTGGCTATTTTAAAGACCCCTCTTAAAACCCTTCACTGGGTTTTGACACGGCATGAGACTTTTTTAACTGTTTTTAACTGCTATAACTGCTTTTTATCTAACAAATTGTTCTTAGGGTAAATTGTATTTGCTATTTCAATGCGTTTTTTCCTTATATTTTAACTATTTTTTTAGTCTGTCCTTTGCCTCTATTTTTTTTGTGGTGTACAGCCCTTTGGTCTTCAACTGTGGTTGTTTTTAAAGGGCTTTATAAATAAAGTTGGTATGGTATGGCAGTGGTTCTCAAATGGGTGTACGCGTACCCCTGGGGGTACTTGAAGGTATGCCAAGGGGTACGTGAGATTTTTTTTAAATATTCTAAAAATAGCAACAATTCAAAAATCCTTTATAAATATATTTATTCAATAATACTTCAACAAAATATGAATGTAAGTTCATAAACTGTGAAAATAAATGCAACAGTGCAATATTCAGCGTTGACAGCTAGATTTTTTGTGGACATAAATATTGATGATAAAGATTTATTTTTTTGTGAAGAAATGTTTAGAATTAAGTTGATGAATCCAGATGGATCTCTATTACAATCCCCAAAGAGGGCACTTTAAGTTGATGATTACTTCTATGTGTAGAAATCTTTATTTATAATTGAACACTTGTTTATTTTTCAACAAGTTTTTTGTTTTTTTCCCAAATAGTTCAGGAAAGACCACTACAAATGAGCAATATTTTGCACTCTTATACAATTTAATAAATCAGAAACTAATGACATAGTGCTGTATTTTACTTCTTTATCTCTTTTTTTTTTTTACCAAAAATGATTTGCTCAGATTAGGGAGTACTTGAATTAAAAAAATGTTCACTGAAAAAAGGTTGAGAACCACTGTGGTATGGTAAAAACTTTGTTAAAACTGCACGCTTGCCTCTCGTGCCGTGTCTAAGGTGGAGTTGCTAGGAGGCAACTTTCACAACACTGATATGGTTTTATCGCCCAGCCCTATTTCAAAGTGTAACGTGTGAGCTTTAAACTCACTATGTGTTTCATGGAAATTGTTTTGTAGGGGTTTTAAAGGCCTACTGAAATGAGATTTTCTTATTCAAAACGGGTATAGCAGGTCCATTCTATGTGTCATACTTGATCATTTCGCGATATTGCCATATTTTTGCTTAAATGATTTAGTAGAGAACATCCACGATAAAGTTCGCAACTTTCGGTCCCTAACAGAAAAGCCCTGCCTTTACCGGAAGTTGCAGACGATGACGTCACATGTTGATGGCTCCTCACATATTCACATTGATTTTAATGGGAGCCTCCAACAAAAACAGCTATTCGGACCGAAAAAACGACAAATTCCCCATTAATTTGAGCGAGGACGAAAGATTCGTGTTTGGGTATATTGATAGCGACGGACTAGAAAAAAAAAAACGCGATTGCATTGGGACAGATTCTGATTTTTTTAGACACATTTACTAGGATAATTCTGGGAAATCCCTTATCTTTCTATTGTGTTGCTAGTGTTTTAGTGAGTTTAATAGTACCTGATAGTCGGAGGGGTGTCTTGACGCCGATGTCTCAGGGAAGTCGACGGCAGCTTTATGGACGGCACAAGCTCAGCTGATCTCCGGTAAGAAGCGACTTTTTACCACAATTTTCCCACTGAAACCTGCTGGTTGACATTCGGTCGGGATCCATGTTCGCTTGACCGCTGTGATCCATAGTAAAGTTTCACCTCCGGGAATTTTAAACAAGGAATCACCGTGTGTTTGTGTAGCTAAAGGCTAAAGCTTCCATCTTTCTACTTTGACTTCTCCAATATTAATTGAACAAACTGCAAAAGATTCAGCAACACAGATCTCCAAAATACTGTGTAATTACGCCGTTAAAGCAGACGACTTTTAGCTGTGTGTGTGTGCAGCGCCCATATTTCCTAACAGCCCGTGACGTCACGCGACGTTTTTCGGAAGAAACTCCCGGGAAATTTAAAATTGCAATTTAGTAAACTAAAAAGGCCGTATTGGCATGTGTTGCAATGTTAATATTTCATCATTGATATATAAACTATCAGACTGCGTGGTGGGTAGTAGTGGGTTTCAGTAGGCCTTTAAATAATTTAACACCAAACCGACCAACAGAGAAATTGACACAAGTTTAAAAAAAAAAAAAAAAATGCCACTTGTGCTTGGCAAAGGTGTTAAAAATCCTCCAACTCAAGAGAATAATTTTTTTCAATGACTTTTTTGGGAATAATAAAATCTTATAAATGGGTTAAAAGCGAGGCCTCCGTCACGGCGGGACATTCCTATCTCATCACATTTCGGTTTTGCGCCCTTGAGGCCGTCGCTCATATCTGAGAGCAAAAGTGCAGTAGGTCAGGGTCACACTGATACTGTAAGTGTGCGTACACCTCCATAGTGTGTGTGTGTAGGGAGAGGGGGGGGGGGGGGGGGGGGGGGGGGGTCATAACACCAGTGAAAAGTACCAGAAGGAAAGCTGCCAAGCAACCTGGTTGCCGTGGTTACGGACAGGCGTCGCCCAGGCTGTTGGAATGGAAGATAACCAAAGTAATCAACTTAAAATGTACCTTTTCTCATGCAGCTGCTCTGAGGCTTTTTGCTCTGCGGACACAAAAAAATGAAGATTTAGTGTTAACATTTCTTCTTAAACGTCATTCATCACACACATATTTCAGGTTTGGTGTGCGGGGCAAGCGGTCAGCGGTCATGTCCGGGCAAGCTTTGTTGCGATAATCCACATGCTGCCACACATGCAAACACACACATTGATATTATTACAGTACAGACACCTTGTTGCACTTGAAGCCCATATATTTTAAACAAAGTCGGCCACAACATTAGGTACATCTACACAATCTAAGGCCCTGCATCCAAAGATGTTTCACTTTCACAACAATGCTGCTATATTGATACCCGTATAATTTATTGCAAGGAAAGATAAAAAGGTGTGTATTTTTTTTAAATATGAATTTGTATAGTATATCAATAAATACTGCCCTGCGATGAGATAGTGACTTGTCCAGGGTGTACCCTGCCTTCCGCCCTAATGCAGTGGAGATAGGCTCCAGCACCCCCCCCCCGTGACCCCAAAATAAACAAGCGGTAAAAAAACGGATGGATGGATCAATAAACACTGCGTAGGTGAGGCTAGGGATGGGTATTGAACTGATACGGTACCAATTCTCTGTACTTTTGCGTTAACAAATATTACATCCGTCCATCTTCTTCCGCTTATCCGAGGTCGGGTCGCGGGGGCAACAGCCTAAGCAGGGAAACTCAGACTTCCCTCTCCGCAGCCACTTCGTCTAGGTCTTCCCAGGGGATCCAGAGGCGTTCCCAGGCCAGCCGGGAGACATAGTCTTCCCAACATATCCTGGGTCTTCCCCGTGGCCTCCTACCGGTTGGATGTGCCCTAAATACCTCCCTAGGGAGGCGTTCGGGTGGCATCCTGACCAGATGCCTGAACCACCTCATCTGGCTCCTCTCGATGTGGAGGAGCAGCGGCTTTACTTTGAGTTCCTCCCGCATGGCAGAGCTTCTCATCCTAAGGGAAAGCCCCGCCACACGGCGGAGGAAACTCATTTCGGCCGCTTGTAACCGTGATCTTATCCTTTCGGTCATGACCCAAAGCTCATGACCATAGGTGAGGATGGGAACGTAGATCGACCGGTAAATTGAGAGCTTTGCCTTCCGGCTCAGCTCCTTCTTCACCACAACGGATCGGTACAACGTCCGCATTACTGAAGACGCCGCACCGATCCGCCTGTCGATCTCACGATCCACTCTTCCCTCACTCGTGAACAAGACTCCTAGGTACTTGAACTCCTCCACTTGGGGCAGGGTCTCCTCCCCAACCCGGGGATGGCATTCCACCCTCTTCCGGCCGAGAACCATGGACTCGGACTTGGAGGTGCTGATTCTCATTCCTGTCGCTTCACACTCGGCTGTGAACCGATCCAGTGAGAGGTGACGATCCCGGTCAGATGAAGCCATCAGGACCACGTCATCTGCAAAAAGCAGAGACTTAATCCCGTGGCCACCAAACCGGAACCCCTCAACGCCTTGACTGCGCCTAGAAATTCTGTCCATATAAGTTATGAACAGAATCGGTGACAAAGGACAGCCTTGGCGGAGTCCAACCCTCACTGGAAAAGTGTCCGACTTACTGCCGGCAATGCGGACCAAGCTCTGGCACCGATCGTACAGGGAACGGACCGCCACAATAAGACAGTCCGATACCCCATACTCTCTGAGCACTCCCCACAGGACTTCCCGAGGGACACGGTCGAATGCCTTCTCCAAGTCCACAAAGCACATGTAGACTGGTTGGGCAAACTCCCATGCACCCTCAAGAACCCTGCCGAGAGTATAGAGCTGGTCCACAGTTCCACGACCAGGACGAAAACCACACTGTTCCTCCTGAATCCGAGGTTCGACTATCCGGCGTAGCCTCCTCTCCTGTACATCTGAATAAACCTTACCGGGAAGGCTGAGGAGTGTGATCCCACGATAATTGGAACACACCCTCCGGTCCCCTTTCTTAAAGAGAGGAACCACCACCCCGGTCTGCCAATCCAGAGGTACCGCCCCCGATGTCCACGCGATGCTGCAAATATTACATCTTTTTGATAATAAAAACTCATTTTTTTACTGCAATATTTAAAAATGAGTCGATGATGTTGTTTTATGATCACATTTCCAAGTTTCAGTTACAGTTGCAAGTCTGAGACGTTCAATGGCAGTAGTGTATAGTTTGTACATCCATCCGTCCATTTTCTACCGCTTGTCCCTTTTGGCAAGGTCGATTCTAAGCCCATGACCAGAGTCTGTCCGACACATAGTGTCATCTTGTCCTAAACTAAGTAAACAAAGATTGGCCAATCACAATGTCTGAGCTGTGTTTGCTAAATCTAGTCTTTTGTTGCGTCCAAAAAAGTGTTGATGCTGTAAGTATTGTGCTTATTACGCACCGGACGTTTGATTGCAACGTGCATCTTTGTTGTAGTTTTCATTAGCAAATTCGGAGGTGTTGAAATTGCCATGTAAAATTGCTAATGCTAATCAGTAGCAAAGCCAATGTGTATAAGCATCAAGCAAGCGTACTGGAGCATTTTTTTATTTTTTTTGTTCAGCTGCTTTGTTGTTATTGAAAATTGCGACATTACATATAGAGGTTTTTTGACTGAGTCTGCTCTCAGTGCTGCTAGTGTGATCGTCAAAGTGTAAAGGTACTGTAACGTGGCACCATTAGATTTTATGTGAATCTGTGCCCGGGAGAACCAGCGGGATTCGGGCAGTACTCTTTCTGTAGGAGTTGATGATGTATAATTAGAATTTTGTATCAGCACTAAATTATTCACCAACAGTTTGTTTATGCTCCAACAATTCCTTTTTTTTTATATATAAACAATAAATCCAGCTTTGCGAACATTTATTCATCATGGTCAGGCCCGGAACCAATTAACAGGCATAAACGAGATATTAGTGCAGTGCTTCTCTATTATTTTCTGTTTCTGCCACGCCCTCTCTCCGACTCTATGCCGCGACTATAAATAACAGTATAAAATTGTTATAAGTACACCTCTGCAAAACATTGTATTCTCAACATTAAAGAAAAAAAAGAAATATAGATTAATTTACAATAAATTAGTTTATGAATATTATTTTAGTCAGTAACAGAAATACACACACACACACACACACACACACACACACACACATATATAGACATACATATATATAGACATATATATATATATATATATATATATATATATATATATATATATATATATATATATATATATATATATATATATATATATATACATACATACATATACACATATTTGATTTATTTTAGCCAGGGTGTCCAAAGTGTGGCCCGGGGTTATTTGCGGCCTACAGCTAACCGTTTACCGGCCCGCCACACTTTCTGGAAATGCTATTGCAAAAACTAAAAAAAAATATTAAAAAAAGAAGAATGACAATGTTGACACAAAGCTGCCATGCAGGCTGTTTTTTTCTTTCGTCTATCTTTATTTTTTTTTTTTCGCCATAGCTCGAAAAATATACACTTAACAACGTTATAATGAATTATTGACCTATTCAAGGCTCCAATTATTTCAAATATTTCACTTTAAAATGTTTTATGTGGAAAATACTGCATATACTGTGTGGTTGCCATACAAAAATATCAACGTTTTCTTTGACAAAAGAGCATAAAACAAACAAAATAACAGTTCAAACGTAAAATTTACAGATAAATCTGAAGTTGATCTCGTAACTTAAGTGTTGAAAGTAAAAAAAAACCTAATAAAAGGTATCACTAAATGATTGAGGCACCTTTTGGGTCCGAAATATATTTAATGGGATTTTATTTATCTTTTCACTGTGATTACTAAAAAAATAATAATTAATTAAAATCAATGGAGTCCTGCATTATTGATCTTTTGTGGCTCTATTTACTTTAGATCAAACATTGCTTTAGTGAATCATTTGGGCGGTGGGGGAAATACTGCATATTTCAGTTTTATTATAAAAAACAGAGTTGTCTTTGACAGAACAGGCATAAAACCTTTTTGGGTTTTTTAACTTTATATCAACCTGAAGTTAATATACTACGGAGACTTACTATAAGTGTTAAATAATAAAAAAAATAAAAATAATTTGACTAGTTTTTAACATTTTAATTATTAAAGGTAAAAAAAAAACAAAATCCACATATTTTGTTATGGTTTGAAAATGAAAAATATCAAAACGGCCCCCACATGCTTTAATTTTTCCGCGTGCGACCCTCAGTGGAAATAGTTTACACAACCTTAGCAATATGGAAAAAGATTTAAATCAAAAGTAGGATTACTAATTCAGTGTAAATATTTGAGTGGGCCCCGGGCTCCTCTGGCTGCGAAGTCAAAATGGTTAGAAAACAGCTAAAAAATGTGTTTCTCAGCTGTGATCTTTTTGGGCCGCAGTGGTATTTAGTTGTAATAAATGATAAATGATAAATGGGTTGTACTTGTATAGCGCTTTTCTACCTTCAAGGTACTCAAAGCGCTTTGACAATACTTCCACATTTTACCCATTCACACACACATTCACACACTGATGGAGGGAGCTGCCATGCAAGGCGCCAACCAGCACCCATCAGGAGCAAGGGTGAAGTGTCTTGCTCAGGACACAACGGACGTGACGAGGTTGGTTCTGGGTGGGATTTCAACCAGTGACCCTCGGGTTGCGCACGGCCACTCTCCCACTGCGCCACACTTTTAGTTTTGTTCAATTATGTATTTTGGGTGTGCAAAATAACTATTTTAACATTATTAAAACACACATTTTTAAGAGTTCAACCAAATACGAGGACTAAAGCTGACCACCATGGCGGCCAGTGCGGGCAAGTCAAGTTACATTCCTGTCAGGGTCAGAGCAGGAAGGGGCTAGGGGTATAACAGTATGTGTATTTGTATTGAAGCGTTTCGGTACGGGGGTTCCGGTTCGGTTCGGAGGTGTACTGAACGAGTTTCCACACAAACATATGAAGAAGCCACCTAATCTAAAGTCTTAACAAGCTGCTCTGCTTTCTGCCCCTGTCTCCTACACAGCACCTAGCATTGTCCCACCCACACAACCATCTGATTGGTTACAACCATAGCGGTAACAGCCAATCAGCAGTGCGTATTCAGAGCGCATGTAGTCAGCGCTTCAGCGTGGAGCAGATAGGTGTTTAGCAGGTGAGCAGCGGACTCTCCCCAAATTATAATAAACACCTCCCAGTCAACGTTCTAGATCAGTGGTCCCCAACCACCGGGCTCGATTGGTACCGGGCCGCAGAAGAATTTTTTAAAAATGTTTTATGTATTTATTATATCAACATAAAAAAACATAAGATACACTTACAATTAGTGCACCAACCCAAAAAACTCCCTTTTTCATGACAATTTAAAAAAATAAAAATAAATACTAAATAAAAATCCCCCCCGCAAGACAAATTATCAAGCGTTGACCGGTCCGCAGCTACAAAAAGGTTGGGGACCACTGTTCTAGATGACGTTCTAGAAACAAACTGCAGCTCAGCTCGCTCGCAGTCCTGGCTTGAGGTAAAGGCTAATTAACTTTTAGCGTAACATTAACTCATTTTGCAGTGTGTGTGTGTGTGCGTGCGTGTGTGTGTATGCTAGTGATATAATAATGTAGCTGCATCATTAAGCCTATATGAACTCTATGGTGTTCAGGGATGAATATTCTCCTATTGCTGTTGTACTACTTTTTCAGCTATAGTTACATTAATCATTACTAATGTAGCAGCCTAGTTTGAATGGCAGGGTCCCTTCTATCACATGTTGATAAAAAATATAACATTTACATAATAAAAGTCAACTACAGGCTTCCCAAATGCTGTAATAAATTAAGCATGATGAGTTGACTTGAAACTGTTTAATGTTGCACTTTCTATATGTAGAAGAAAAGTTTTGTCATTTTATTTAATCCGAGCAACAAGTTGAGGCAGTTTAATGTTGGGCAGAATTATTATAGTGTTCCCAATGTTAAAATGATAAAGCCATTGTTTACAAATTTGTTAAATAATTAACCAAAAATTACGTACCTCTAAACCGAGGTACGTACCGAACCGACATTTTTGTGTACCATTACACCCCTAGAAGGGGCTAGGAACACGTTTCTGGTAAAAATGTTTTTTAAAGCGCAATATCACCAGAGGTGGGTAGAGTAGCCAGAAATTGTACTCAAGTAAGATAACTGTTACTTTAGAGGTGTATTACTCAAGTAAAAGTAAGGAGTAGTCACCCAAATATTTACTTGAGTAAAAGTAAAAAAATATGTTGTAAAAAAAACTACTCAAGTACTGAGTAACTGATGAGTAACGTGTTCGTTTAATAATGACGGCAACAAGTAATGCACAAAAACATAAGAATAGCAATGAACAAATTCAGAGCCAGGAATATCTCTTAAGCAACTAAAACAATAATATATATTAATTAATATATATTTGGTTTTACACTGTATTGAAAAAGAATGTGAAAATGAATTTTACCTTTGCAACCTCATTATACTACTGGCTATTGTATATTCATAAATGTAATTTTCTCAATACCCGACCTGTTTTTTGTGCCTTTAAAAAAGATTTAGAACGCTACATTAAAACACTACCTCTAACAACCAAAAAGCTGCGAAAACGATGATGCCGTGTTCCAAATTTAAGTTATTTACTGAGAATGAGTGAGCCTATGGCTTTGCACTTTGTTTATTTTATATATATATTTTCTTTGCATTTTAGTTACTTTGAATTTACAACCCCCTGGCGCTGTTTTGTACGGTTTTTAATACTGTTTTTGTACTTACTTTGATTATTATTTTCGACTGTAAATGTTAAAATTTGCAAATAAAGGTTTATAAAAATGTTTTTAAAAAAAAGTGTGCAGTTAATCATGTGACCGCCTGGCTCTGTTTGATTGGTGAAACGGAGTCAAACGTCACCAGTAGAGATGCGCGGATAGGCAATTATATAATCCGCAACCGCATCACCAAAGTCGTCATCCTCCCGCACCAACATTTTATCAGAACCGCAACCGCCCGCCACCCGCCAGTAGAAATACATCAGAGGTCGGCCACTTTTACCACTCAAAGAGCTATTTAAACCTGTTTCACAGGGTAAAGAAGACAATGTGAGCCACTAACGTTCTTGCGAATATCCAATGGTGTTCATCCTGATGACAAGAATAAGGGCGTGCTGTGAAGCCATTGCCTTTGACACGTTCAACATGTACAAACCGATTGTTAGTCCAGCAACATGTTGTATGCAGCTTCCGCAATCACTCGTACAAGATTGAAAGGCATACTGGGTGATACAGAGTACACTGATGGTTGTGATATAAATAATTTTAACACTCTTACGAATATGCGCCACGCTGTGAAGCCACACCAAACAAGAATGACAAACGCATTTCGGGAGAACATCCTCACAGTAACACAACATAAACGCAACACGAGAAATACCCAGAATCCTTTGCATCTGTGACAATTCCTGAATATATTTTACACCCCTGCCCACCTTACTGACACACGGAGGGGGGTGGGGGGGTTTGCTGCTAGCGGGGATGTATAAAATAGTCAGGAACATCATGGATGCAAAGGATTCTGGGTATTAGTTGTGTTGCGTTTATGTTGTGTTACTGGGAGGATGTTCTCCCGAAATGTGTTTGGCATTTTTGTTTGGTGTGGCTTCACAGCGTGGCGCACATTACTAAGAGTGTTAAAATTGTTTATATCACAACCATTAGTGTACTCTGTGTCACCCAGTATGCCTTGCAGTCGTGTGCGTGTGTCTGCGGAAGCCACACACAACATGTTGCTGGACTGTCAAGCAGATCGTACATGCTGTAGAAGGCGACAAAGCCAATGGCTTCATAGCACGCCCTAATACTTATTAACTGGGTGACTGCCGGCAGTCATTCTAGAGAATGTTTGCGTCTCCTATTGTCTTCTTCGCTTTGTGACACGGGTCCTAAATGGCTCTTTGAATGGTAAAGGATACCCATCCCTGAACCATGTATATCAAATATTTCCGAATGGTTCAACCGCCACCCGCCCGAATCTATTTAAAATCAATTTTTTCGTCATGTCACCCGCCCGACCCGCGGTTTATCTCGCGCATCTCTAGTCACCAGTGACTGCATTTGATTGGTGAAACGCAGGCATGTGATGGATCCTACTTTGAAGGTCTGTCTGACAAAACCAACAAAGCGTGCATTAACAGATCGATAAAAATCAGTAGCGAGTAGCGAGCTGAATGTAGATAAATGGAGTGGAGTAGTCGAACCTCGGATTCAGGAGGAACAGTGTGGTTTTCGTCCTAGTCATGGAACTGTGGACCAGCTCTATACTCTCGGTAGGGTTCTTGAGGGTGCATGGGAGTTTGCCCAACCAGTCTACATGTGCTTTGTGGACTTGGAGAAGGCATTCGACCATGTCCCTCGGGAAGTCCTGTGGGGAGTGATCAAAGAGTACGGGGTACCGGACTGTCTTATTGTGGCAGTCCGATCCCTGTACGATCAGTGTCAGAGCTTGGTCCACATTGCCGACAGTAAGTCGGACACGTTTCCAGTGAGGGTTGGACTCCGCCAAGGCTGTCCTTTGTCACCGATTCTGTTCATAACTTTTATGGACAGAATTTCTAGGCGCAGTCAAGGCGTTGAGGGGTTCCGGTTTGGTGGCCGCGGGATTAGGTCTCTGCTTTTTGCAGATGATGTGGTCCTGATGGCTTCATCTGACCGGGATCTTCAGCTCTCACTGGATCGGTTCGCAGCAGAGTGTGAAGCGACCAGAATGAGAATCAGCACCTCCAAGTCCGAGTCCATGGTTCTCGCCCGGAAAAGGGTGGAATGCCATCTCCGGGTTGGGGAGGAGACCCTGCCCCAAGTGTAGGAGTTCAAGTACCTAGGAGTCTTGTTCACGAGTGGAGGAAGAGTGGATCGTGAGATCGACAGGCGGATCGGTGCGGCGTCTTCAGTAATACGGACGTTGTACCGATCCGTTGTGGTGAAGGAGGAGCTGAGCCGGAAGGCAAAGCTCTCAATTTACCGGTCGATCTACGTTCCCATCTTCACCTATGGTCATGAGCTTTGGGTCATGACCGAAAGGATAAGATCACAGGTACAAGCGGCCGAAATGAGTTTCCTCCGCCGTGTGGCGGGTCTCTCCCTTAGAGATAGGGTGAGAAGCTCTGCCATCCGGGAGGAGCTCAAAGTAAAGCCGCTGCTCCTTCACATCGAGAGGAGCCAGATGAGGTGGTTCGGGCATCTGGTCAGGATGCCACCCGAACACCTCCCTAGGGAGGTGTTTAGGGCATGTCCAACCGGTAGGAGGCCATGTGGAAGACCCAGGACACGTTGGGAAGACTATGTCTCCCGGCTGGCCTGGGAACGCCTCGGGATCCCCCGGGACGAGCTAGACGAAGTGGCTGGGGAGAGGGAAGTCTGGGTTTCCCTGCTTAGGCTGTTGCCCCCGCGACCCGACCTCGGATAAGCGGAAGAAGATGGACGGATGGATGGATGGAGCGGAGTAAAAGTAGCGTTTCTTCTCTATAAATATACTCAAGTAAAAGTAAAAGTATGTTGCATTAAAACTACTTTTAGAAGTACAATTCATCCCAAAAGTTACTCAAGTAGATGTCACGGAGTAAATGTAGCGCGTTTCTACCCACCTCTGCTTGTCAATGACACATTGAAGTTACACATGCACAAATAAAAGCTCTGACGCGGACATGCTTGCAAAGCAGAGCCTGGCGTGGCTCCGAGGGCGGTCCAGTACTTACTAGCAGGGTGCAGCAGGGACAGAGACTTAGACAGAGAGAGGGCCTGAAGGAGAGATCGACTGTGGCTGACGCCGTGAGATGGCACATCTACAGGACAGGACAGGCACCGCACACACACACACACATCAATCGCACACACTCGCCTGAGCGCTCTTAGAAGATGGGTTAGTTTGTAAAAAATTGGCCTGAAGGGAGAAAAGAGCGATGAGGTACTGACCCGCGCTGCAAGCGTGTCCATCCTGGACAAAGCGGGAAGGACGCAGGCCGACTTTGGAGTATGAGTAGGAGCGCAGCCGCACGTTTGCTACTTTGGAGGCGGGGTCGGGCGCTGAGGAGGCGGAGAGGCTGCGAGTGCAACCGAGGTCGGGGGCGGGGCTAGTCCTCTCCGTGCCGTCGTCCTCGCTGTCCAGCTCCAGGGACACGTGGCTGGGACTGCGGCGACAAAGCCAGCCGGCCGGGCGTTAGCAGAAAGGCGAGCTTGGTCGCCGCTGATTGGACGGAGCTTTATAGACCTGAGGATGGAGGCGTCCATGAGAGGGTCCGTGGCGAGCGGCGGTGGCGGCGTATCCGTGGCAACCAGGAGGTCATCCGCGTCCGATACGACGGCGGCGTCGGTCTCGGTGCTGTCGCTCGTCACGCCGCTGATGTCCACATCGCCGACCTGGTCCAAAGTCAAATCAGGGGAAAATTATGGAAATAGAAGTGATCCGTTCCAGGGTCAAACTCTGGCTATCTTAAAACCTCTAAAGCAGGGGTCGGCAACCCGCGGCTCATTAGCGCCGACCTAGTGGCTCTCTGGAGCGTTTTCAAAAATATATGAAAAATGGAAATGATGAGGGGGAAAAAACATATTTTTTGTTTTAATTTAGTTCCTGTAGGACAGGAGTAGGGAACCTATGGCTCTAGAGCCAGATGTGGCTCTTTTGATGAGTGCATCTGGCTCTCAGATAAATCTTAGCTGACATTGCTTAACACGATAAGTAATGAATAATTCCGCTGGTAATCACAATGTTAAAGGAGAACAATTTCAGAATTTCACAATTTCAAAAGGGTTAAAAACAATAAAAATCAGTTCCCAGTGGCTTCTTGTATTTTTGGAAGTTTTTTTCAAAATTTTACCGGTCCCGGAATATCCCTAAATAAAGCTTTAGAGTGCCTTATTTTCGCTATCTTCAAAACCACTATCCATTTCCCTGTGACGTCATACAGGGCTGCCAATAAAAAACATCATGACAGTTACCACAGCAAGATATAGCGACATTAGCTCGGATTCAGACTCGGATTTCAGCGGCTTAAGCAATTCAAAAGGTTACGCATGTATTGAAACAGATGGTCGGAGTATGGAGGCAGATAGCAAAAACGAAATTGAAGAAGAAACTGAAGCTATTGAGCGAATAGCTATTGACGCTATTCGGCCATAGCGTGGGTGTACCTAATGAAGTGGCCCATAGCATGGCTGCCTTATTAGCATCGCCGGTAAAATGTGCGGACCAAACGATCAGGACTTTCGCATCTTGTGACACTGGAGCAACTTAAATCCGTCGATTGGTAAGTGTTTGTTTCGCATTAAATGTTGGTATCTAGTTTCAAATGTACATACAGCTAGCGTAAATAGCATGTTAACATCGATTAGCGTAGCATGTTAGCATCGATTAGCTGGCAGTCATGCCGTGACCAAATATGTCTGATTAGCACATAAGTCAACAACATCAACAAAACTCACCTTTGTGATTTCGTTGACTTAATCGTTGCAAATGCATCTGCAGGTTATCCATACATCTCTGTGCCATGTCTGCCTGAGCATCGCCGGTCAAAATGTGAAGACACTCTGGTACATTCAATGGGGGTCTGGCGGCAGATTTCTTGCCAGTGGTGCAACTTGAATCCCTCCCTGTTAGTGTTGTTACACCCTCCGACAACACACCGACGAGGCATGATGTCTCCAAGGTTCCAAAATATAGTCGAAAAAACGGAAAATAACAGAGCTGAGACCCGGTGTTTGTAATGTGAAAATGAACATGGCGGCAGTGTTACCTCGGTGACGTCACGTTCTGACGTCATCGTCAAAAGACCGATAAACAGAAAGGCGTTTAATTTGCCAAAATTCACCCATTTAGAGTTCGGAAATCGGTTAAAAAAATACATGGTCTTTTTTCTGCAACATCAAGGTATATATTGACGCTTGCATAGGTTTGGTGATAATGTTCCCCTTTAAAAATAACGTTCAAAATTTGAAACATTCTCATGCATTTTAATCCATCCATCCGTTTCCTACCGCACCTGTTCACGAAATAAAGTTATTCAAAAGAATTAGAGACTTATTATACTCTAAAAATGTTGGTCTTACTTAAAAAATGCACACATTTGGTTGTATTCAGTGTTAAAAAATATGATATGGCTCTCAAGGAAATACATTTTAAAGTATTTGGCTTTCATGGCTCTCTCAGCCAAAAAGGTTCCCGACCTCTGCTGTAGGAGGACAACATGACACAAACCTCCCTAATTGCTATAAAGCACACTGTTTATATTAAACATGCTTCACTGATTCGAGCATTCGGCGAGCGCCGTTTTGTCACACTAATTTTGGCGGTCCTCGAACTCACCCTAGTTTGTTTGCATGCATAACTTTCTCCGACTTTCTAAGACGTGATTTATGCCACTTCTTTTTCTGTCTCATTTTGTCCACCAAACTTATAACGTTGCGCATGAATTCACAAAGGTGAGTTTTGTTGATGTTATTGACTAATGTGGAGTGCTAATCAGACATATTTGGTCACTGCATGACTGTAAGCTAATCGATGCTAACATGCTATTTAGGCTAGCTGTATGTACATATTGCATTACGATGCCTCATTTGTAGCTATATTTGAGCTCATTTAGTTTCCTTTAAGTCCTCACAATTCAATTTATATCTCATGACACACTATCTGTATGTAATATGGCTTTTAATTTTTTGCGGCTCAAGACGGATTTGTTTTTGTATTTTTGGTCCAATATGGCGCTTTCAACATTTTGGGTTGCCGACCCTTGCTCTAAAGGCTTAGTGGCCTATCTATTTCATCCAGTGATTTCATGCTTTTATTTGTTTCTGTTTTACGTAATTGTTTATCTAATGTGTGTCATGTTTTCATTTCTATTTTTTTTAATTATATATTCTAATTTTAAATTTTTTTTTTAATACTTTGTAGTACTTTGAGATTTTAACAAATGTAAAGTGCGTTACAAATGTAATTCATTACTATTATTATTATTATTATTACATGCGTGGACAGCACCTTTTAGCTCTTATTTCCAAAAGTGTGTACACTACTGAATTGAGGTCATATGGCAACATATGTGGACACTTATACTGCCATCTGGTGGTGTCAGAAGAGTATAACATACAATGGAATTTGGGGGGGGGGGGGGAAAGTGTAAAAATAAGAATTAGCATGTCACTAAACATGAAGTACACATTTGTGTACTTATGGACTAAGTACATCATATAAAAAGATGTTTCCTGGTTTTTATTGTAATTAGGGTCCAATAAGCCCAAATAGTAAATAGAAATAAAAAAAGCAAGTCACGTTTTACCATCCTTAACTGTCAAAGTTTCAAGTAAAAGTTACTTTTTAATGGTAGCGAACCTGTGTCACGTCGCTGCTGCAGCCGTTCATGAAAGGTGGAGGCACCGTTGCATTCTGGGGGAACTGGACACCCCGGGACTGCATGTGTTCCCGGTTTACTGGAATAAAAAAAAATAAAATAAAATCACAGTTTCGAAAATGTGCAGTTGTTTTAACAAAAATGTATGAATGTTACCTTTAAAACACAGCAAACAGAGTCAAGGTATTTCAAAATAAGAAGCCTCAACAAGTTCGGTTAGCACGTCAAAAACACAAACTATAGCTTGATTGTGGTCAAGTAACACAACCAAACGAAATATGAAACTTTCTAGTTAGGTAACTCAGTAAACACTACAAACGTGTGGATTTTGTATTGTTTAAACCTTGAATCAGCTTGTAGCAACATAGTTTAGCATGTTGAAAACAAAGAAAGTAGTTTTGTCCCATGGTCGCACAGCGACCTGAAATATGACATTTCAGAAACCAGCCGGTTATCTTAACACGCCATAAACACTGAAAACATGTGTGTTTAGTATTATTTAGGCTTCACACCATCTTGAATACAAAGCCTTAGCTTGTACAAGTTAGCTTAGCATTTCAGAAACCCAGTAAACACAGTAAACACTAGAAACGTGCCTGTTTTGTATTGTTTAAACCTTGAATCAGCTTGTAGCAACGTAACTTAGCATGTTGAAAACAAACAAAGTAGCTAAGTTTTATCCCCAGGTCTCACAACGACCGGAAATAGGACATTTCAGAAACAAGACAGTTAGCTTAACACACCATAAACACTGACAATGTGTGTGTTTAGTATTGTTTAAATCTAAGGCTTCACACCACCTTGAATACGAAGCCCTAGCTTGTAGCAAGTTAGCTTAGCATGTCAAAAACAAAAAATATACCTTGACTCGGTGGTCAAGTAACACAACCAACTGAAATATGAAACTTTCTAGTTAGGTTTACACAGTAAACACTACAAACGTGCGGGTTTTGTATTGTTTAAACCTCGAAACAGCTTGTAGCAACTTAGCTTAGCATGTTGAAAACAAACAAAGTAGCTAGGTTTTGTCCCCAGGTCTCACGACCAGAAATATGACATTTCAGAAACGAGCGGGTTCGCTTAACACGCCATAATCACAGATAACTTGTGTGTTTAGTATTGTTTATATCTAAGGTTTCACACCATCTTGAATAAGAATCCTTAGCTCAGCACGTCAAAAACACAAAATATAGCTTGACTTTGTGGTCAAGTAACACAACCAACTGAAATATGAAACTTTCTAGTTAGGTTAACACAGTAAACACTACAAACGTGCGGGTTTTGTATTGTTTAAACCTTGAATCAGCTTGTAGCAACTTAGCTTAGCATGTTGAAAACACACAAAGTAGCTAGGTTTTACACCCTAGGTCTCACAACGACCCAAAATATGACATTTCAGAAACGAGCGGGTTCGCTTAACACGCAATAAACACCGATAACTTGTGTGTTTAGTATTGTTTATATCTAAGGTTTCACACCATCTTGAATACGAATCCTTAGCTTGGCACGTCAAAAACACAAAATATAGCTTGACTTTGTGGTCAAGTAACACAACCAACTGAAATATGAAACTTTCTAGTTAGGTTAACACAGTAAACACTACCAACGTGCGGGTTTTGTATTGTTTAAACCTCGAATCAGCTTGTAGCAACTTAGCTTAGCATGTTGAAAACAAAAAGTAGCTACGTTTTGTCCCCAGGTCTCACAACGACCAGAAATATGACATTACAGAAATGAGCGGGTTCACTTAACACGCCATAAACACTGATAACTTGTGTGTTTAGTATTGTTTATATCTAAGGTTTCACACCATCTTGAATACGAATCCTTAGCTTAGCACGTCAAAAACACAAAATATAGCTTGACTTTGTGGTCAAGTAACACAACCAACTGAAATATGAAACTTTCTAATTAGGTTAACACAGTAAACACTACAAACGTGCGGGTTTTGTATTTTTTAAACCTCGAATCAGCTTGTAGCAACTTAGCTTAGCATGTTAAAAACTAAAAAGTAGCTATGTTTTATCCCAAGGTCGCTAAACAACCCAAAATATGACATTTCAGAAACAAGACAGTTAGCTTAACACACCATAAACACTTAAAACTTGTGTGTTTGGTATTGTTTAGATTTAAGGCTTCACACCATCTTGAATAGAAAGCCTTAGCTTGTAGCATGTTAGCTTAGCATGTCAAAAACACAAAACATAGCTAGACTTTTTGGTCAGGTAGCACAACCAACCAAAATATGAAACTTTTTAGTTAGGTTAACACAGTAAACACTACAAATTTGCGGGTTTTGTATCGTTTAAACCTTGAATCAGCTTGTAGCAACTTTGCTTAGCATGTTGAAAACAAACAAAGTAGCTAGGTTTTGTCCCAAAGTCGCACATTGACCCGAAATAAGACATTTCAGAAACGAGCCGGTTAGCTTAACACGCCATAAACACTGAAAACATGTGTGTTTAGTAATATTTAGGCTTCAGACCATCTTAATACGAAGCCTTAGCTTGTAGCAAGTTAGCTTAGCATGTCAGAAACACAAAATGTAGCTTGACTTTGTGGTCAGGTATCACAAATACCTAAAATATGAAACTTTCTAGTTAAGTTGACACAGTAAATACTAGAAATGTGTGTTTGTTGTATTGTTTAAACCTTGAATAAGCTCGTAGCAACTTAGGTTAGCATGTTGAAAACAAAGAAAGTAGCTAGGTTTTGTCCCAAGGTCGCACTACGACCCGAAATATGACATTTCAGAAACAAGACGGTTAACGTAACAAGCCATAAACACTGAAAACATGTGTGTTTAGTAATATTTAGGCTTCACACCATCTTGAATACGAAGCCTTAGCTTGTAGCAAGTTAGCTTAGCATTTTAAAAAGACAAAATATGGCTTGATTTTGTACACAACCACCCAAAATATGACATTTTCTAGTTAGGTTAACACAGTAAACACTAGAAATGTACTTGTTTTGTATCGTTTACATCTTAAATTAGCTTGTAGCGAGTTAGCTGACCATTTTGAATACCAATAAAAATAGCTAGGCTTTGTCGCCGGGTAGCACAACCACCTGAAATATGACAAACCAAACACGAGACGGTTAGCGTTACCACGCCATAAACACTAAAAACTTGTGAGTTTAGTACTGTTTAGTGAAAATGAAGCCTGAGCTTATAGCAAGTTAGCTTAGCATGTAGGAAAGGGTTAAGCCTATGGCATAGAATATCATTATTGGTTTAGCAACCTGCTGTCACTCACGGCCGCATCATACAAATGTACCGTACACACCCACAGCATGTCTACATACACAAAAATAATCCAGAGAAACAACCAACATTTTGTAGTCACGTTGTTGTTAGTCTAGGCCAGGGGTCACCAACCTTTTTGAAACCAAGAGCTATTCTTGGGTACTGATTAATACGAAGGGCTACCAGTTTGATACACACTTAAATAAATTGTATTTCTGTCTGTCATTGCGTCGTACATTTTTTTTCCTTTGAAGGAAGGTTTTTTTGTAGAGAATAAATGATGAAAAAAACACTTCATTGAACGGTTTAGAAGAGGAGAAAATACGAAAAAAATTAAAACTAAATTTTCAAACATTGTTTATCTTTAATTTCAACTCTTTAGAATTCAAAATTCTACCGAAAAAAAGAAGAGAAAAACTAGCTAATTCGAATCTTTTTGAAAAAATTTAAAAAAGAATTTATGGAACATCGTTAGTAGTTTTTCCTGATTAAGATTAATTTTAGAATTTTAAAGACATGTTTTAAATAGGTTAAAATCCAATCTGCATTTTGTTAGAATATATAACAAATTGGACCAAGCTATATTTCTAACAAAGACAAATCATTATTTCTTCTAGATTTTCCAGAAAAAACATTTTAAAAGAAATTCAAAAGACTTTGAAATAAGATTTAAATTTGATTCTACAGATTTTCTAGATTTGCCAGAATATTTTATTTGAATTTTAATCATAATAAAGTTGAAGAAATATTTCACAAATATTCTTCGTCGAAGAAACAGAAGCTAAAATTATATATATATATATATATATATATATATATAATTTTAATTTATGTATTATTCTTTACAATAAAGAAGATAAATGTACTTGAACATTGATTTAAATTGCCAGGAAAGAAGAGGAAGGAATTTAAAAGATAAAAAGGTATATGTGTTTAAAAATCCTAAAATCATTTTTAAGGTTGTATTTTTTCCTCTAAAATTGTCTTTCGGAAAGTTATAAAAAGCATAGTAAAAAAAAAAATTAATTCATTTAAACAAGTGAAGTCTATGTATTTAAAATATTTTCTTGTATTTTCAAATTCCATTTGAGTTTTGTCTCTCTTAGAATTAAAAATGTCGAGCAAAGCGAAACCAGCTTGCTAGTAAATAAATAAAATTTAAAAAATAGAGGCAGTTTACTGGTAAGTGCTGCTATTTGAGCTATTTTTAGAACAGGCTAGCGGGCTACTCATCTGGTCCTTACGAGCTACCTGGTGCCCACGGGCAGCGCGTTGGTGACCCCTGCTATAGGCTGTACCAGACCTGGGCAAATTAAGGCCCGTTAAGCTTTTCAATCTGGACCCCGGACATTCCCAAATAATTTTATTAGATCTTTAAGATTAAAAGTGTAGCTGCCATTATGATGTGTAGTGATGTTTTTAAATGACCCTAAGTCTTCAACTACAGTATGTAAATTATTTCAATAGTTGGAATCTGCGCTTGTGCATGACATACTAGTTACTATGGTAATCTAATTAGTTGGTATGGTAATCTACGTCACAGCAGGGATTTTCTTTAGTAAGTAAGTAAGTAAATGTTATTTGTAAAGCGCTTTTCACAGATACAATCACAAAGCGCTGTACAAAACATAGGTAAAGTAAATGTCAGAGTTATTTTGTGTCGAACCCCAAGATGCAGAGAAGGAGGGAGGCATTTTGCAGGAAAACATAGTTTAATTTAAAATACTACAACTAGAACAAACAAAGGGTACAAACAAAAAGCACGCACGTGGGCGGATATAACAAACTAAGGGCTATGAACAAACAAATCGGAAGCAGGAAACAAAAAACAGTAAGCTCCAAACATCTACCAAATATAGCTTACCGCTACGCTGCAATCACACGACCAGTAGGAATGACAAGTAGAAAATGACATTGACACGACAATACAATGATCCAGCAACTGACACAAGACAAAGCAGGTACAAATAGGAGCAGGCTGATTGGCAACAGGTGTGGCCAGGTGCCAATCAGCCGCAGCTGAGGAGGAACACAGCACTCAGGGAACAAGACAGGAAGCTGACAAAATAAGAGCACTAGACAGGAACTAAAGACAGGAGATACTAAACACAGAGGAAACAGACAAATGCAGAGGAAAAAACTAAAACATAGACAAACTGTCAGGGGAAAGCCTGACAGTAAAAACAACAATTAAATTTAAAACAACAGGGGCAACATCCTAAAAAGGATACAAAGTGGATTGAAAATGATAGTTAAAACGTGCATTAGCTAAAAGCTTTCCTAAAAAGAGAAGTTTTCAAATGAAAGTTTCAACATAGTCAGGATCACAAAGAGACTGGTGCAAATTGTTCCAGAGTCTGGGAATGCCAGATCTACACGGGTTTTAAAACGAGTTTTTGGGATCTTCAGAAGACCCTATGTTGTCAATATTCAGTGTTTTATCGTTCATAGATAATATTGTAAATGCCACATTCCGTGCATTCTGGGTGTCTCATTCAGTAAAAAATGTTTTAAATTCCGTTCCGTTTTTTAAGGCGGTCCATCATAACGTTTTTAGCATTCAATCAGAGATTATTGTGAGGTATTGTATTAGTGATCCTAAAAATCAGATTTACTGAACCCCAGACACATGTTTTTCTCTAATATTGGCTTTCAAGTCAAAATAATTGCCCAGGAGTAATGTAAAACGTACACATACAAATTAGTTATACTTGTTGCCAGCTAATGATAGCGTTTTGGCAAAGTTTAGCACTATCACAGTCACTGACTGTATAGTCCAGGCCTAGGCAATTATTTTGACTTGAGGGCCAAAATTAGCGAAAAAAATGTGTCTGGATTTTTATAAACACTAATACAGGATGCCACCCGGACGCCTCCCGAGGGAGGTGTTCAGGTCACGTCCAACCGCTAGGAGCCCATGGGGAAGACCCAGGACACGTTGGGAAGACTATGTCTCCCGGCTGGCCTGGGAACGCCTCGGGATCCCTCGGGAAGAGCCAGACGAAGTGGCTGGGGAGAGGGAAGTGTGGGCTTCCCTGCTTAGGCTGTTACCCCCGCGACCCGACCTCGAATAAGCGGAAGAAGATGAATGGATGGATGGATAATACAAAACCTCACAATAATGTCTAATTGAATGCTAAAAACATTATGAGTCATATTGCCATCATAGTGTAGTTTACACGTATTTCTTATGATTGACCGCCATCTACTGTTCGCACTTATCATTACACCATGTAGCAAATAAAATAGTGTGGAGCGGGGCGTGGCCTGCAGCGAAGCGGGGTGCACCAGGACTGGCCTCGTAGTCAGCGAGAGGTGCGTAGAAGGCCCACCTGGGCCTTGTTTTCTAAACACCTGTCACTCTGTTAAAGCAGCAAACCGGGAGGAGAGAGGTGGGACCTGGAGCAAGAGCGCGAGCGAGAGACCAACAGACTACTGCCGAAGACCAACCTGAGAACACTATTCGAAAAATAAAACTGTTTTCCGTTCGGGCTCCAGTATTCTGGAATGCCCTCCCGGAAAGAGTTCGAGATGCTACCTCAGTAGAAGCATTTAAGTCTCACCTTAAAACTCATTTGTATACTCTAGCCTTTAAATAGACCTCCTTTTTAGACCAGTTGATCTGCCGCTTCTTTTCTTTTTCTCCTCTGTCCGGTCCAATGACCATGGATGAAGTACTGGCTGTCCAGAGTCGAGACCCAGGATGGACCGCTCGTAGAGACCCAGGATGGACCGCTCGCCTGTGTATCGGTTGGGGACATCTCTACGCTGCTGACCCGCCTCCGCTTGGGATGGTTTCCTGTGGACGGGACTCTCGCTGCTGTCTTGGATCCGCTTTGAACTGAACTCTCGCGGCTATGTTGGAGCCACTATGGATTGAACTTTCACAGTATCGTGTTAGACCCGCTCGACATCCATTGCTTTCGGTCCCCCAGAGGGTGGGGGTTGCCCACATTTGAGGTCCTCTCCAAAGTTTCTCATAGTCAGCATTGTCACTGGCGTCCCACTGGGTGTGAATTCTCCCTGCCCACTGGGAGTGAGTTTTTCTTGCCCTTATGTGGGTTCTTCCGAGGATGTCGTAGTCGTAGTGGTTTGTGACATTTGTGATTTAGGGCTATATAAATAAACATTGATTGATTGATTGATTGATTGATTGATGGTATTTTAAACCATGACACGGGCTCGTCTGGAGATGCTTGGTGGTCAAGAGGACCCATTGGAACAGAGAGTTTCCACTAATAGCTTCGAAGTGGGTAAGCTCAACCAAACTTATTTCTTACATTAGGCGCACCGGGTTACTGTTGAGTTCTGAAAAAATAAAATAAAAAAAGATTTTAAGTTCGCTTTATAGTCCGGAAAATATGGTATGTATCGTTGCATTTGAAACAATTGTATTGATGATAATAGAGGTAATTATTGTTAATATTCATTGTCAATAGTGTTATTTCTATGGGTGTTTGTATTGCTCCATTTGTAGTGATTTCATGTTCATTGTCATGTTATTTACTTCACCAACTGCTTCTCTGCTATCACTTTTACTATCATATTTGTACATATCCTATTTGCTGATGTTGTCCTGTTGTTGTCTTTGTCTTATCCCCCTCGACGAAACCTCATCGAGCTGGATGCAATCTTACTTGGAGGGGAGGAAACAGGTGGTAGAGGTGAACGGCACCATGTCCCCTCCCCTCTCAGTAAGCTGTGGAGTCCCCCAAGGCAGTATACTAGGACCTTTACTGTTCCTAATATACGTAAATGACATGCCATCAGCATGCCACTGTGAATTGTTCCTGTTTGCGGATGACTCGGCCCTGCTGGTATCCGGCAAGGACAAGTCACAGGTGGAACAAATCCTTAGTGCTGAACTCCTTAATATTTGCACCTGGCTCGCTGACAACAAGCTATCCATACACTTAGGTCAAACGGAATCCATCCTATTTGGGTCCCATATCAAACTTAAGAAGGTCAGTGACTTCACTATAAAAGTGGGTGACATTGTTATCACCAGGAAGGATGAGATCACCTACCTAGGTTCCATTCTAGAGGCTAATCTTTCCTGTGATAAAATGGCAACCAAGGTGATCAAAAAGGTCAACCAAAGAACGAGATTCCTCTACAGAATCTCCTCTCTGGTCAACAAAAGCACCTTGAGGATTCTAGCGGGAACTCTCATTCAACCCTTCTTCGATTACGCTTGCACCTCCTGGTACCCCAGCACCTCCAAAACCCTCAAATCTAGACTCCAAACATCCCAGAATAAGCTAGTCCGGTTACTTTTAGACCTTCACCTCAATCCAACCCACTTCTCCAAAGTGGGCTGGCTCAGGGTGGAGGACAGAGTAAAACAACTTGCACTGAGCCTAGTCTATAAAATCCGCTACACCTCCTTGATACCGAAGTACATGTCAAACTACTTCCTTAACGTAAATGACCGCCATAACCACAACACCAGGGGGAGCTCCACAAACCACGCTAAACCCAGATTCCGATCTAACAAAGGTCTTAACTCATTCTCTTTCTATGCCACATCAATGTGGAATGCACTCCCAACAGGTATAAAAGTAAGTGCATCGCAATCCTCCTTCAAAACCGCTCTAAAACAACACCTCCAGGCAACTTCAACACTTTACTAATACCCTCCTCCATTCACATCCCATCTCCCCGGATTATAAACAACTCAAATGTACTTCTAATGTATATACTTGTTCTTATGCTATGTGAACTCACTATGTTCTCTGCTGGCTGTACATATCCTACTAAATAAGACCTACACTGTTTCAATGTCCACAATTCTCTGTTGATGCAATTGTTGATGACTGAAGTATTGATATCAACCAAAGCTCCTCATCCCACCCCCCGGATTGTAAATAATGTAAATAATTCAATGTATATACTCTGATGATTAACTTGTGTGATGACTGTATTATGTTGATAGTATATATTTGTACCATGAATTGATTAACGTGGACCCCGACTTAAACAAGTTGAAAAACGTATTCGGGTGTTACCATTTAGTGGTCAATTGTACGGAATATGTACTCGACTGTGCAATCTACTAATAAAAGTATTAATAAAAAAAAAAACCTCTTGTCCCTGCAATTTCGCCCTCCATCTTCCTTTTTTTTCTTCTTTCTATCCCCTCCTACTGCGGTTCGGCTGCACCAAACATTATCTTAAATCCATTTAATGAAGTCAAATGCGAATAAGGCAACAAGAGAAGTATTCCGCACTTCTGTTTTGTTAAGTAAATCTATACAGCCGATATAGGCAACTACATCAAGTATAGGGTTTTCCACAGTGGCTAGACAGGACAAAAAATAAATAAAAAGGAAAAGGACGCTGTATAATGCTTACAACACTTTCATAAGTTAGCGCCCTCTAGCCAGTTGAGTAAGGTCACCAAACAGTCACTTTAAACACTTAAAACTTCTCTGTCTTGAATTTAAAACCTCAGCTTGTAAGAGTTTAGCATGTCATAAACACAGGAAACAGCTGGCATATAATGGAAGCTATCATATCGTACCCAAAAATGTAAACCAACTTGAATAAAGGGTCCCACACCCTTGCTGAACGTGAAGCCTCAGCTTGTAGAATTTTAGCGTAGCATGTCGTAAACACAGGAAACAGTTAGCCTTTGTCACAAATAGGTAGCAGCCATCCAAAGGAAAACACTTCCGATAATAACCAGTAAGCACACCACAAAGAGCTGGAAAATTTTAGATTTTGACGAATACATTTTTACAACCATCTTGAATTTGAATTATTAGCTTGTAGAATTTTAGCCTAGCATTTCATAAACACAGGAAACAGTTAGCCTTTGTCGCAAATAGGTAGCAGCCATCCAGAGGAAAACACTTCGGATAATAACCAGTTAACACACCACAAAAAGCTGGAAAATTTTAGATTTTGACAAATACATTCTTACAACCGTCTTGAATTTGAAGCATTAGCTTGTAAAATTTTAGCCTAGCATGTCATAAACACAGGAAACAGTTAGCCTTTGTCGCAATTAGGTAACAGCCATCCAGAGGAAAACACTTCGGATAATAACCGGTTAACACACCACAAAGAGCTGGAAAATTTTTGATTTTGACGAATAAATTGTGACAACAATCTTGAATTGGAAGCATTAGCTTGTAGAATTTTAGCATAGCATGTCATAAGCACAGAAAACAGTTAGCCTTTGTCGCAATTGGGTAACAGCCATCCAGAGGAAAACACTTCGGATAATAACCGGTTAACACACCACAAAGAGCTGGAACATTTTTGATTTTGACGAACAAATTGTGACAACCATCTTGAATTTGAAGCATTAGCTTGTAGAATTTTAGCATAGCATGTCATAAGCACAGGAAACAGTTAGCCTTTGTCGCAATTAGGTAACAGCCATCCAGAGGAAAACACTTCGGATAATAACCGGTTAACACACCACAAAGAGCTGGAAAATGTTTGATTTTGACGAATAAATTGTGACAACCATCTTGAATTTGAAGCATTAGCTTGTAGAATTTTAGCATAGCATGTCATAAGCACAGGAAACAGTTAGCCTTTGTCGCAATTAGGTAACAGCCATCCAGAGGAAAACACTTCGGATAATAACCGGTTAACACACCACAAAGAGCTGGAAAATGTTTGATTTTGACGAATAAATTGTGACAACCATCTTGAATTTGAAGCATTAGCTTGTAGAATTTTAGCCTAGCATGTCATAAACACAGGAAACAGTTAGCCTTTGTCGCAATTGGGTAACAGCCATCCAGAGGAAAACACTTCGGATAATAACCGGTTAACACACCACAAAGAGCTGGAAAATGTTTGATTTTGACGAATAAATTGTGACAACCTACTTGAATTTGAAGCATTAGCTTGTAGAATTTTATCATAGCATGTCATAAACACAGGAAACAGTTAGCCTTTGTCGCAATTAGGTAACAGCCATCCAGAAGAAAACACTTCGGATAATAACCGGTTAACACACTACAAAGAGCTGGAATATTTTTGATTTTGACGAATAAATTGTGACAACCATCTTGAATTTGAAGCATTAACTTGTAGAATTTTAGCATAGCATGTTATAAGCACAAGAAAAAGCTAAGTTTTGTCACAAGGTAACACAACTATCCAAAGAAAAATGCTTCAGGTAGCAGCCAGTTAAACACACCACAAATTGCTGAAAAATGTTACATTTCACATAAAGAATTTTGACAACCATCTTGAATTTGATAAATCAGCGTGTAGAATTTTAGCGTAGCATGTCATAAACACAGGAAAAAGCTTGGCTTTGTCACAAGGTAACACTACCATCCAGAGGAAAATGTTTCAGATAAGAGACAATTAACACACCACACAATCTGGAAAATGTTACATTTTGACACACATGTGACAACTTTCTTGAATTTGAAGCATTAGCTTGTAGAATTTTAGCATAGCATGTCATAAACACAGGAAAAAGTTTGGCTTTGTCACAAGGTAACAGCCATTCAACGTTTCAGATAATAGCCAATTAACACACCGCAAGGAGTTAGAACATTTTACATTTTAACAAATATATTTTGACAACCATGATATATTTGATGAATGAGCGCGTAGAATTTTAGCGTAGCATGTCATAAACACATAGAAAGCTAGGTTTTGTCGAAAGGTAATGCAACCGTCCAAATGAAAATATTTCTGATAAGAGGCAATTAACACACCACAAAATTAGGAAAATTTTACATGTTGGCACATTGTGACTATTTTCTTGAATTTGAGGCATTAGCGTGTAGAATTTTAGCAAAGCATGTCATAAACACAGGAAACAGCTAGGCTTTGTCACAAGGTAACAGCCATTCAACGTTTCAGATAATAGCCAATTAACACACCGCAAGGAGTTGCAAAATTTTACATTTTAACAAATATATTTTGACAACCATCTTATATTTGATGAATGAGCTTGTAGAATTTTAGCATAGCATGTCATAAACACAGGAAAAAGCTAAGTTTTGTCGAAAGGTAACACAACCGTCCAAAGAAAAATACTTCAGATAATCTGGAAAATGTTACATTCTGACAAATTGTGACAACCATCTTGAATTTAAAGCATTAGCTTGTAAAATTTTAGCGTAGCATGTCATAAACACAGGACAAAAGCTAGGCTTTGTCAAAAAGTAACGCAAAGGAAAATGTTTCAGATAACAGCCAATTAACACACCACAATAGCTGAAAAAGTCTAAATTTTTGACTGACGGTGTCACATCCATCTTGAATTTGAAGAATTAGCTTGTAGAATTTTAGCGTAGCATGTCATAAAAACAGGAAAAAGCTAGGCTTTAGCACAAGGTACCACAACCATCCAAAGGAAAATATTTCAGATGAGACCCATTTAACACACCACACAATCTGGAAAATTTTACATTCTGAAAAATTGTGACAACCATGTTGAATTTGAAGCATTAACTTGTAAAATTTTAGCGTAGCATGTCATAAACACAGGAAAAAGCTAGGTTTTGTCACACAGTAACAGCCATTCAACATTTCAGATAATTGCCAATTAACACACCGCAAGGAGTTGAAAAATTTAACATTTTAACAAATATATTTTGACAAGCATCTTATATTTGATGAATGAGCGCGTAGAATTTTAGCGTAGCATGTCATAAACATAAAAAAAGCTAGGTTTTGTCGAAAGGTAACGCAACCATCCAAAGGAAAATATTTCAGATAAGAGGCAATTAACACACCACAAAATTAGGAAAATTTTATATGTTGACACATTGTGACAACTTTTGTGAATTTGAAGCATTAGCTTGTAGAATTTTAGCGTAGCATGTCATAAACACAGGAAAAAGTTAGGCTTTGTCACAAGGTAACAACCATCCAAAGGAAAATGTTTCAGATAAGAGGCAATTAACACCACAAAATCTGGAAAATGTTATATTTTGACAAATTGTGACAAACATCTTGAATTTGAAGCATTAGCTGGTAGAATTTTAGCGTAGCATGTCATAAACACAGGAAAAAGCTAGGCTTTGTCACAAGGTAACAACCATCCAAAGGAAAATGTTTCAGATAAGAGGCAATTAACACACCACAAAATCTGGAAACTATTATATTTTGACACATTGTGACAACCTTCTTGAATTTGAAGCATTAGCTTGTAAAATTTTAGCGTAGTATGTCATAAACACAGGAAACAGCTAGGTTTTGTCACAAGGTAAAGCCCTTCAAATGGAAATGTTTCAGATAAGAGGCAATTAACACACCACAAAATCTGGAAAATTTTATATTTTGACATATTGTGACAACCTTCTTGAATTTGAAGCATTAGGTTGTAGAATTTTAGCGTAGCATGTCATAAACACAGGAAAAAGCTAGGCTTTGTCACAAGGTAACAACCATCCAAAGGAAAATGTTTCAGATAAGAGGCAATTAACACACCACAAAATCTGGAAACTATTATATTTTGACACATTGTGACAACCTTCTTGAATTTGAAGCATTTGCTTGTAAAATTTTAGCGTGGTATGTCATAAACACAGGAAACAGCTAGGCTTTGTCACAAGGTAAAGCCCTTCAAATGGAAATGTTTCAGATAAGAGGCAATTAACACACCACAAAATCTGGAACATTTTATATTTTGACACATTGTGACAACCTTCTTGAATTTGAAGCATTAGGTTGTAGAATTTTAGCGTTGCATGTCATAAACACAGGAAAAAGCTAGGCTTTGTCACAAGGTACCACAACCATCCAAAGGAAAATATTTCAGATAAGAGACAAATAACACACCAACAAATCAGGAAAATTTTACATTCTGACAAATTGTGACAACCATGTTGAATTTGAAGCATTAACTTGTAAAATTTTAGCGTGGCATGTCATAAACACAGGAAACAGCTAGGCTTTGTCACAAGATAACAGCCATCCAAAGGGAAATACTGCCTGTAGCAGTCAGTTAACACACCACAAAATGCTGAAAAATTTTAGATTTCACCTAAAGAATTTTGTCAACCATCTTGAATTTGATGAATCAGCGTGTAGAATTTTAGCGTCGCACGTCATAAACACAGGAAACAGCTCGGCTTTGAGCGCACAGATTATGTTTAGAGTAGAAAATGAGCTCCCTTGATGAGATGAACCGCTTTCTGCTCTCATGAAGGGAAATCCTGGGCACCGGGAAGGCATTTCCTCTTTATTGTACCCGCTCTCGCACACACCCGCGAACCGGTTGACCTGAAGTGTTTGTACTCATCCCCTGCCCGTCTGCGAGACACATGGTTGAAATCTCTCCGATCAGTCAACGTCGACCACGTTTGACAGAATAATTTGACTTCAGTGAGCCGCGCTTGTGAAGAACGCTCTAGACGTTCCAGGTCCGCAAGAGACGCTTCCAGGCACGGATGAGGAATTTTTAGCTTTGACGCGAGCTCGGGAAAAAGCAATCCTTTTTTTTTTTTTTTTTTTACAAGTAGAAAATCTGAAAGACCGTAACCGAGGCGACGGCCCAAACATCCCTCTAACTCCTCACGGACAACTTTTACTGGTGCTTTTTTTGCGAGAGCTTGTTAAAGCGAGTGCTCAACTTTTTTGACTGACGGACGGAAGGGAGGACGGGGAACGGGTCGGACCCCATTCCTGAACGGACTCATGCGTCAAGGCTGCAACCAGACCTGCAACAAAATACCTTTTGTTTCAATAAAGCGCAAAAGTATTGATTACTACCGTAACCGCAAGTTGGTCGTAGTGGTAAAACAAGGACTTAAAACGTGTTTGCAACCCAAAATAATGAAAGAGCCATAGTGGACAAAAAATAAAACCGTCTGGAGCCACAAAAAATTAAAAAATATCTATTTAAAGGCCTAATGAAACCCACTACTACCGACCACGCAGTCTGATAGTTTATATATCAATGATGAAATATTAACATTGCAACACATGCCAATATGGTCTTTTTAGTTTACTAAATTGCAATTTTAAAATTTCACGCGAAGTATCCTGCTGAAAACGTCGCGGTATGACGTCACGGATTGTAGCGGACATTTTGTTCCAGCTCGATCCTATCTATAAGTCGTCTGCTTTAATCGCATAATTACACAGTATTCTAAACATCTGTGTTGCTGGATCTTTTGGCAATTTGTTTAATTAATAATGGAGACGTCAAAGAAGAAAGATGTAGGTGGGAAGCGGTGTATTGCAACACAAATAATAATGATAATAATAATGGATTACATTTATATCGCGTTTTTCTATTGTTGGATACTCAAAGCGCTCACAGAGAAGTTGGAACCCATCATTCATCCACACCTGGTGGTGGTAAGCTACATCTGTAGCCACAGCTGCCCTGGGGTAGACTGATAGAAGCGTGGCTGCTAGTTTGCGCCTACGGCCCCTCCGACCACCACCAATCATTCATTCATCATTCATCATTCATTCACCAGTGAGCGGCATCGGGGGCAAGGGTGAAGTGTCCTGCCCAAGGACACAACGGCAGCGCTTTTTTGGATGTCAATAGGTGGGAAGCGAACCTGCAACCCTCAGGTTTCTGGCACGGCCGCTCTACCCACTATGCCATGCCGCCCCAAACACAGCCGGGGTTTCCTTGTTTACGTTCCCGAAAGATGACGGTGAAGCTTTACTTTGGAACAGAGCGAACATGGTTCCCTACCGCATGTCAACCGGCAGGTTTCGGTGAGGAAATTGTGGTAATAAGTCGGCTCTTACCGTCGACATTAGCGGAGCTTGCGTCGTTCCTCGTGCACCTGTCAAAAAGGCAGCTGGGGACTCTTTTGCATCCTCCGACCGGCCGCCCCTGAACGTGGGATGCTTCCACCGTGGAGGAGGGGGGAAAAAAAGCTCAGCCCTGTTGCGATCCTTGACTTGGATCTTCACATGTTGTTTATTTTTCCATCTTTGTTTCATTCTCCGTCTGACCGGTTTATTTCCTGTTTAGTCTGTCACCATGGTAGCTCATTAGTTCACCTGCCCCTTGTTATCTACGCACACCTGTTTCTTCTAATCACCTCCCTTATTTAAACTCGCCCCTTTTCGTTATTCATTCTCGGATCCTAATTTGCCTACGTGCAACCGTGACGACTCTCATCCTTCTACTGTATGTATTTTCTCGCTAGCTCTCACGCTATGCCACTTGTTTATTCCAGTTTTCATATGGACGATTTGTTTTCTCGTCTGTGCTCTCGAGCCAAGTTTTAGTCTCCCAGTGTTTTATCCTAGCTTTCACGCTAGCGTCTTTTGTTTGCCTTCTCTTCACACCAGTGTTTTTGTTCCTAGCCTTTTTATTATTTAATAAATCCATTTATATCTTACCTCTGCTGTGTTCTGCTTCGACGCATCCTTGGAAGAACCACACCGGCATTACCATGCCGAAGAAGAGTCCTCACAAGCCCGGCCCCAACGGCTGCCTTCACTACGCCTCGTCGAGACACGTGGTTTCCCTCAGAGACACTGGCGGTCACAACACCCGTGGCCACACCCCTCCGACTTTCAGGTACGACCATATAATCTCACTAAAACACTAGTAACACAATAAGCAGATATGGGATTTTCCAGAATTATCCTAGTAAATGTGTCTAATAACATCTGAATTGCTCCCACTGCCCTCGTCTTTTTTTTTCTTTTTTTTCTAGTCCTTCACTCTAACTATCCTCATCCATGAATCTTTCATCCTCGCTCCAATTAATGGGGAAATCGTCGCTTTCTCGGTCCGAATCGCTCTCGCTGCTGGTGGCCATGATTGTAAACAATGTGAGGATGTGAGGAGCTCCACAACCCGTGACGTCACGCGCGCATCGTCTACTACTTCCGGTACAGGCAAGGCTTTTTTATTAGCGACGAAAAGTGGCAAACTTTATGGTCAATGTTCTCTACTAAATCCTTTCAGCAAAAGTATGGCAATACCGCGAAATGATCAAGTATGACACATAGAATGGACCTGCTATCCCCGTTTAAATAAGAAAATCTCATTTCAGTAGGCCTTTAAGTGTTATAATGAAGGCAAAACATGACGTAAGTGTCTATATTAGCCTACTATCAGAATGACTGTGTCGCAGGCTGACACAAATCTTCGTTGACAGAAATGTTGAAATACAATATTTTTTCTACCCATTTTTGCAACATTAGAAAACATTAGTAAAACAGAGGCTTCTCAGAGGTTGAGATAACGTTTAGATGTTACTGGCTTCAAATGGCCAATGGTCCAAGTTAAAGAAAATGACGGGCTGTCTTCTTCGAATGGATGTATAACAATCTATGCAAGCTGAAATGCAGGCAATATTACATATAGATAGATATCGAACCTGGAACCCTCAAGTTGCTGGCATGGCCACTCTACCAACCGAGCTATACCGCCCTTATATTTACATATGCAGTAACATTTAACATGTTTCTATCTACACTTCTGTTAAAATGTAATAACCACTTATTCTTTTGTTATTTGGATACCTTACATTAGTTTTGGCCGATACTACAAATTGGTCATACAGTTGTGATCAAAATTATTCAACCCCCACACAATTTTGGTGTTTTAGCAAGTTGGACATTTATTCCGTATTTTGTTTATAGTCATATCAAATAAAGATGCATTAAATAGACAAATGCAACTTGAATTACAACATTATATTTTGTACATACCAAACAGTGTCATTTCTCTTAATATCTTATTGACAAAAATATTCAACCCCTTGAAGATCATAACTCTTAAGAACAGAATTTGAATAAGGTCTTTTCAATCAGGTGTTGAAAACACCTGTAGATGTGATTAGAACCATAACGAGCAACAATTAAACTGATCGAAAAAGACTGTTACGCTCAGCTTCTTGTAGATGGTCAATGGTGTATTTGCAACATGGTGAAGTCAAGGGAGTGGTCAAAGAAGTCAAGAGAGGAGGTAATTTCTCTTCATAAGAAATGATATTGATATAAGAAAATAGCAAAGACATTACACATTCCAAGAGACACAGTTGGGAGCATAATTCGCAAGTTTAAAGCTAAAGGCACAGTGGAAACACTACCTAGGCGTGGTAGAAAGAGGATGCTGTGTGCAACTGCTGTCCGGTTTTTGAAGCGTACATTGGTGAAAAACCCCCGGGTAACAGCTGAGGAACTACAACAGGACATTGCAGAGGGGGGAACGCAGGTTTCGTCACAGACAATCAGGCGGGCACTACGAGATGAAAGCCTCCATGCCAGAACTCCCAGGCGCACCCCACTTCTGACTACCAGGCACAAGTAAAATAGACTCCAGTATGCCAAAAATCATCTGGACAAACCCCAAACGTTTTGGGAAACTGTTCTATGGAGTGATGAGACAAAAGTGGAACTCTTATGGCCTATGAATCAACGTTATGTCTGGTGGAGAAAAAATGAAGCTTACAAAGAGAAGAACACCTTGCCTACTGTTAAGCATGGTGGGGGGTCAATCATGCCCTGGGGCTGTTTCTCTGCCTCAGGTACCGGGAATCTCCAGCGCGTTCAAGGCATTATGAATTCTATTCCCTACCAGGATATATTAGCTGCAAATGTCATGAAGTCAGTGACGAAGCTGAGGCTTGGGAGACGTTGGACCTTCCAACAGGACAACGATCCCAAGCATACCTCCAAATCAACATCAGAGTGGTTGCAGAAGAAGGGCTGGAAGACTCTGGAGTGGCCTTCACAGTCGCCAGACCTAAATCCTATAGAAAAGCTGTGGTTGGACTTGAAGAAGGCAGTTGCAGCACGCAAGCCCAAGAATATGAATGAACTAGAGGCCTTTGCCCAAGAGGAATGGACTAAAATACCTGTAGATGGTTGCAAGAAGCTCGTGTCCGGTTATGTATCACGTTTGAAGGATGTCATTACTGCCAAAGGGTGTTCTACTAAGTACTAAAGATGCATTTAACTAGGGGGTTGAATCATTTTGTCAATGAGATTTTAAGAAAAATGTCCTTTTTTGGTATTTTGTAAAATACAGTGTTACAATTTAAGTTGCATTTGTCTATTTGACACATCTTTATTTGATATAACTATAAACAAAATATGGAATAAATCTCCAACTTGCTAAAACACCAAAATTGTGTGGGGGTTGAATAATTTTGATCACAACTGTACATTAAATAGACAGAGGACATTGGAAATTAAATGAGCTCAAATATACATACAAGTGAGGCATAATGATGCAATATGTACATAAAGCTATCCTAAATAGCATGTTAGCATTGATTAGCTTGTAGTCATGCACTGACCACATAAGCCTATGTAGCACTCCACACAAGTCAAAAACATCAACAAAGCTCATATTTGTGCATTCATACACAGCATAAATAGTTTGGTGGACAAAATGGGACAAAGAAAGAGTGGCGTAAAACGAGAAAGTAGTACATGCAAACAAACCGCCAAAATTAGTAGGACAAAACGGCACTCGCCAAATACTCTCATCAGAATAGCATGTTTAATAGAAATAGCGGGATTGTCCTCTAGAGACACCCTATCTTTTTCTATTTTCATACCTTTTTGAAAAGCTCCAGGGAGCCACAGGTTCAAGACTTAAAAGGACATACCACATGAAGACCGGGGCTGCTCTTCTTCTTCATCATCATCACAGATGACTCGATGCTCTTCAAAAACCTAAAACCACTTTTTTTTTTAAATTCAAGTTTCCTTAATAATAATGATAATAATGCACAACAACTCACCTGAGAGGTGTCCACCGGAACCGTCTCCTGCCCTGTCAGCTCCTCGCCAACTCCTGAGCGAAAAAAAATCTAAATATTTCACCCCAGAACGTGACTTACTCGCTAACCAACACACTCCTCCTCCTGTCTTCTGTTTTCGATCCAGAAAGGGGAAAGAACACGTCCTCCCCCCACCGGGAGGGCTCGGAGGAGACGATTGGCGCAGTCCAGACAGAACGAAGGTCAATACGGAGGCACACTTCCTGCTCGGGCTCTTTTAGTCAATAGAGCCATCTGGCATCGCTATGGAAACCGAGAACAGCGGCTCCAGGTGATGAAAAGATGACGGGTCACAGTGTGCTAAAATCTTGTAGTCTTTTATTAAAGTCTGTCTAAAATTGTTTTGAAATCCCTTTTTTTTTTGTGCAAACTTTGTGAAAACTGAAATCTACGTAAGATTAAATATCTCAAATAAGGGTGATATTTGCTGATTTTCTGTCTGATTAGATCATTCTTCTCACTAAGCAGAGTGTTTTACTTGTTTTAAGTGTTTTGGTCCTAAATAATCTCAGAAAGATACCACAGGTTGTTGCTGAGATTTTTATGACCTGTATTGAGTCAAACATGCTTGAAACTAGAATATCAACTGTTGCTAAGCTATGTCATTAAGTCTCACAAGTAGAGATGTCCGATGATGGCTTTTTTTGCCGATATCCGATATTGTCCAACTCTTAATTACCGATTCAGATATCAACCGATACCAATATATACAGTCGTGGAATTAACACAATGGTATGCCTAACCCAGAACCCCTTGCAGCACTAGCTCTTCCGGGAGGCTACAATATACACCCCCGCTACCTTCCCCCCACTTCAACCCCGCCCACTTCATTGTTATTTTATTTTCCAATATTTTAGCCTGTGGAAAAAGTTAATGTTGATATTTACCTCAGAAGGCTGCAAATACAAAAGAGGCATTACATTTTTTATTTAAATTTTATTTAACATACCATGGATGTTTTTTCGTTTGTTTTGTGAAAGTTGATTTTGCACTATTAAGTTATATAAGCGTTACTTGTTCCATATTCAGTGTTAAAGCAAATCAGTGTAGCAAACCGAGACATAAATAACGTTTTATTCACACACTTTCTCTTGCTACTTCAAGGCTTGAATGTTTGATTCATTCATTATTGTTATTTTATTACCAAATGTATTATTTGCCTGTGTTTTGATATTTGCCTCAGAAGGCTGAAAATACAAAAGAGGCATTCAATGTTTATTTAAATTGTATTTGATATGCCATTAATATTTTTAAATTATTGTTATCATTATTTGAAACTGGATTTTGCATGTCACTATATATATATAAGCCTTGCTTGTTCAATATTCGATGCAAAACTTGTTTGGGTCCCTATTAAAAGGTTAATTTGTACAACCTTGGCCCGCGGCTTTGTTCAGTTTTAAATTTGGGCCCACTCTGTATTTGACTTTGACACCCCTGCTCCAGTGCGACTTATATATGTTTTTTTCCTTCTTTATTATGCATTTTCAGCAGGTGCGACTTATACTCCGGAGCGACTTATACTCTGAAAAATACGGTAATTTAAAAATATTTTTCAACATATTGAGCAAAAAGGTCTAAAACTACTTAGTATAGTATAAAACTACTTTTTTAAAGTAATCATTTCTTACTTCAAGCATGAAAAAAAAAACCTTGATGTCGAGCGCATATCATGATGTCAAGATAATGGCACCAGCATTTACTTAATTTAAGAATATTTTTCATCATATTGAGCAAAAAGGTCTCGTTTTTTTTCTACCAAGAATAGTGCCCTTGTTATTAATGAGAATATACTTATTTTAAAAAGGTATTTTTGGGTTCATTGAGGTTAGCTAATTAGGGTCCGCCAGGCCCATTGCAAAAGGACTCCAAAGGAGTCCTTTTGCAATGGGCCAAAGGACCCTATTGAAATTGTAAGGTTTTATTCTTTATTATTATTCTTTATTATTCCGCACCTATGCGCTGTAATTTGACCCCGTTAACATGCTTCAAAACTCACTAAATTTGACACACACATCGGGTTGGCAAACCTTCCCAACATATTAAGTAACCAAACCCCAAAAAAAATTCAAAATTGCGCTCTAGCGCCCCCTAGAAAGACAAAAGAAAACAGACAGCTTGTAACTTCCGTTAGCAATGTCGTAGAGACATGAAACAACAACTTCTATGTAGAACTGACTTAGACCTAAATTTCATAATTTTACCTTCTGGGGCAAAAATCAACAGAAAGTTGGTAAAAAACCCTTCAATACAAAATTTTCGTAAAAAATGCAATTTTTGCCTCTTTGAACTGTAATTTGACCCCCTTAAAATGCTTCAAAACTCACCAAACTTGGCACACACATCAAGACTAGCAAAAATTGTGATCTAATGAAAAAACCAAACCCCAAAACTAAAAATTGCGCTCTAGCGCAATTTTGAATAAAACACAGAAAAAACTGCTCCTAGGAAGAAAACACAGACAAAACTGCTTGTAACCTCCGGTAGGAATGTCAGAGAGACATGAAACTGCTCCGGTTTTGTTCAAAGAACCCCTGCGCAAAGTTTCCTAAAAAACGTCATTTTTGCCTCTTTGAGCTGTAATTTGACCCCCTTAAAATGCTTCAAAGTGCAAGTTAAAGCTCTACTATGCAAAGCGAAAGCCATTTATCAACAACATCCAGAAACGCCGATCTGTAATTTGACCCCCTTAACATGCTTCAAAACTCACCAAATTTGACACACACATCGGGTTGGCAAACCTTCCCAACATATTAAGTAACCAAACCCAAAAAATCAAAATTGCGCTCTAGCGCCCCCTAGAAAGACAGACTGCTTGTAACTTCCGTTAGCAATGTCGTAGAGTCATGAAACAAACACTTTTATGTAAAACTGACTTAGACCTACATTTCACAATTTTACCTTCTGGGGCAAAAATCAACAGAAAGTTGGCAAAAACCCCTTCAACACAAAATTTTCGCAAAAAAATGCAATTTTTCCCTCTTTGAATTGTAATTTGACCCCCTTAAAATGCTTCAAAACTCACCAAAATTGGCACACACATCAAGACTAGCAAAAATTGTGATCTAATGAAAAAAACCAAACCCCAAAACTAAAAATTGCGCTCTAGTGCAATTATTTTATAAAACACAGAAAAAAAATGCTTCTAGGAAGAAAACACAGACAAAACTGCTTGTAACCTCCGGTAGGAATGTCAGAGAGACATGAAACTACTCCGGTTTTGTTCAAAGAACCCCTGCGCAAAGTTTCCTAAAAAATGTAATTTTTGCCTCTTTGAGCTGTAATTTGACCCCCTTAAAATGCTTCAAAGTGCAAGTTAAAGCTCTACTATGCAAAGCGAAAGCCATTTATCAACAACATCCAGAAACGCCGATCTGTAATTTGACCCCCTTAACATGCTTCAAAACTCACCAAATTTGACACACACATCGAGTTGGCAAACCTTCCCAACATATTAAGTAACCAAACACAAAAAATCTAAATTGCGCCGTTGCGCCCCCTAGAAAGACAGACTGCTTGTAACTTCCGTTAGCAATGTCGTACAGACATGAAACAAACACCTTTATGTAGAACTGACTTAGACCTACATTTCACAATTTTACCTTCTGGGGCAAAAATAAACAGAAAGTTGGCAAAAACCCCTTCAATACAAAATGTTCGCAAAAAATGCCCTTTTTTCCTCTTTGAACTGTAATTTGACCCCCTTAAAATGCTTCAAAACTCACCAAACTTGCAACACACATCAGGACTGGCAAAAATTGTGATCTAATTAAAAAACCAAACCCCAAAAAGCAAGTTAAAGCTCTACTATGCTTTGCATAGTAGAGTTTTAACTTGCACTTACAGATGTAGCGACAAATTGTAGTTACTGACAGCGGTTTTCTGAATTTTTCTTGAGCCCATGTGGTGATATCCTTTACACACTGATCTCGCTTTTTGATGCAGTACCGACTGAGGGATCGAAGATCCGTAATATCATTGCTTACGTGCAGTGATTTTTCCAGATTCTCTCACCCTTTTGAAGATTTTACAGACCGTAGATGGTGAAATCCCTAAATTCCTTGCAATAGCTGGTTGAGAAATGTTGTTCTTAAACGGTTCCACAATTTTCTCACGCATTAGTTCCCATACTGGTGACCCTCGCCCCATCCTTGCTTGTGAATGACTATGCATTTCATGGAGGCTGCTTTTATACCCAATCATGGCACCCACCTGTTCCCAATTAGCCTGTTCACAGGTGGGATGTTCCAAATAAGTGTTTGATGAGCTTTCCTCAACTTTCTCAGTCTTTTGTGCCACTTGTGCCAGCTTTTTTTAAACATCTTGCAGGCACCAAATTCCAGCTAATATTTGCAAAAAGAAACAAAGTTTTCCAGTTTAGATATGAAATATTTTCTCTTTGCCGTCTATTCAACTGAATATAGGTTGAAAAGGATTTGCAAATCATTGTATTCTGTTTTTATTTACCATTTACACAACGTGCCAACTTCACTGGTGTTGGGTTTTGTATTTTTTACTAAACACCAAACAGCTAATTGTTGTCAACTTCGTCCCCATTCCAAAAGATACCCAATATGTGTGTGTGTGTGTGTGTGTGTGTTTGTGTTGTTTTGCTCAGGTTGCGTTACACAGGCGTGGTGTGCACGTGACCTCAGGACTAGCATACGGAGGGGGGGGGGGGGACCGGAGCGTGCACGTGGCCTTCCCTACCTCACAGCGCTCAGGTGAGAGTAAACACACCTGGAACATTCACGCGTAAACAAGCAAACTTGACCAGGAAGCTTTAATTTAATCATATTTAAAAAACAAAAAAACGATCTTTGGGTCCTTACCTTCAACAGGACAAAGACCACCATTGTCGGTCGCCTCAGCTCTCTGAAACCAGAGTGAAAATGATCAGTAAACGTGTTTGCAGTAAAAAAACAAAAAACACACATTTACTGTTCACCGGTAAATGTTCACCGCCTTCAAGGAACCCCTGCCCAAAGTTTCCTAAAAAATGTCATTTTTGCCTCTTTGAGCTGTAATTTGACCCCCTTAAAATGCTTCAAAGTGCAAGTTAAAGCTCTACTATGCAAAGCGAAAGCCATTTATCAACAACATCCAGAAACACAGATCTGTAATTTGGTCCCCTAAACATGCTTCAAAACTCACCAAATGTTACACACACATCAGGACTGGCAAAAATTGCCATCTAATAAAAAACCAAACCCTAAAAATCTAAATTGCGCTCTAGCGCCCTCTAGGAAAAATCACAGACAAAACTGCTTGTTCTGTTAGGAATGTCGTAGAGACATGAAACAAAACCTCTATGTAGGTCTGACTAAGACCAGGGTTTGAGTCGCGGGGGCAGCAGCCAAAGCGGACCCGACCAACGCTGCTTGCAGCTTTAATTGTATTTGTTCTGGAAAGTCTTGACAATCCAAATTTTCTTGTTCTATTGGCAGGTAATTTTGCTTACGACACATAAAATACCCCCAATTTTTGTATTTTTTTTCTTGTTTTTGAACACTGCCTTTTTGCAGTGTTTTATAGTTTTTGCAACTATAAAATGTTAACATAAAAACTATAACAGACAAAAAATGTTGCATCACAAACGAGCACAAAGGTAGGACAAACATTTGGGACAGGTTTGGGGAGATTTTGACAAGGTGGGGCGGGGGGCTGGTTTTAAATAACAACAAGTCAATAATATAAAAATTGTAATAACACGTTAATAACACAAAAACTATAAAATGTTAACATAAAAACTATAATAAATAGACAACAAATGTTGCATCAAAAACCAGCACAAAGGTAGCGCAAACATTAGAGACAGGTTTAGGGAAACTGACTTAAAGGTGTGGGGCTGGTTATGAATAATATTACATTAATAACATAAAAAAAACTACAATAATACGTTAACATAGAACACTTCTCAATTTTTGAATTGATTATTATTATTATTTTTAAAATGTTAACATAAAAACTATAATAAATAGACCAAAAATGTTGTCTAAGACACTAGTGGAAATAAATCATTAAAACAAATTCATAGGCGTTTTTTAGGCTAACAGTTTTTGTAACCTGTACAAAAACTTTTTTTTAATGTTAGCGTTTTTTAGGCTAACAGTTTTGGTCCCACAGGGAAATGCTGAACATGCACAATGTCAAGCAACAGGAATGCCTTTGTCACATTGAACTCAACAGTTTTACTATTTATCCCAACATCCACTCTACAAGCTGATACAATCAATGCTGGTACTGGGACTTTGCGGGATTTAAATACTCAATTGTTTATGGCAGGGGTAGAGAACCTATGGCTCTAGAGCCAGATGTGGCTCTTTTGATGACTGCATCTGGCTCTCAGATAAATCTTAGCTGACATTGCTTAATTTCGCTGGTAATCACAGTGCTAAAACTAACGTGCAAAATATACAACATTCTCATGCATTTAAATCCATCCATCCGTTTTCTACCGCACCTGTTCAAAAAGTCGCATTAATGGTAAGAAGTATTTTATGTCACAATGTGGGGTCGCAGCTTGCTGCAGGGTTGTTCTCCCAGGAAGGCAGACGGACTACTCGGGACATGGCATTTAGGTAAAAACATGATTTCATTTAAACTAAGAAGAGATACAAACAAAAATCGCTCACAGTGGGGGCACAACTTGGGCTAAGGAACAAAGCTAACGCATAAACAGACTATGAACATAAATCAAACAAAACTTACTTGGCATGGCATGAAGCAAGTCAGCACAGAGCAAGAAAAGATCACATTGACGCCAGGGCGACTGACTGGCAAAGACGAGCTTAAATACTGCCTCTGACTAGTGCTCGGGAAGCAGGTGAGCGGGCATTTTGTCCACCAGAGACAGGTGGACAAAATGAGTAACCAAGGAAACAAGACAAGGGAGTGGAAAAACAGGAACTTAAAGAGTCCAAAGGACAAACAGCACATGGCCAAACAAAAACATGATCAACAGACATGACATTTGATTTATTACTGGTTAGCTTCAGAATAACAATGTTATTAAAAATAATAAGAGACTTATTATACTCTGAAAATGTTGGTCTTACTTAAAAATGCACACATTTAGTTGTATTCAGTGTTAAATAATATGATATGGCTCTCACGGAAATACATATTGAAATATTTGGCTTTCATGGCTCTCACAGCCAAAAAGGTTCCCGACCCCTGGTTTATGGGGAACACTTCAGATCTGAGCTAGAATTGTCGGTCAACAGTAAAGTGAAATCCGATTTTTAATAGATTTTTCCTTGAAACTTTAGGAAACATTATTCCTTTCTGCCTTTGCCCCCTCCCTTGAAATATGGAAGGAACTAAAAAAAGTAGACGTTAGCTCACGAGCGTTGTCGGAGCTGATAAGGCTTCAGCTGTCCAGACTGTTATTTGCGGTGGTCTGTTCCAACACTTAGCGCACACTTACACTGTTTTTCCACCTTCGCGCCGCGATAAGACGCACGCCTTCCTGAGTCCTAACAGTGGCTCCCCAGTCCTGCTTTTGTTTCTCAAAGTCATCCGGTAATCCGTCCATTAGTTTTAAGAGAAGTTACGCTCCCCCCGGGTGTATTCACGTGGTCGGCCTTTAGGGAATGCTGCAGTTTTCCATGTCAACAAAGCAAAGCATGCCTGATAGACAGTGCTCAAAAGCAAGGCTCCGCTTTCCAAAATGTGCAAGCTTGATGGTAATTTACATTGAATATGCCATAATAGTGTTATACGGTATACTGGCAGGGTTCTTGAGGGTGCATGGGAGTTTGCCCAACCAGTCTACATGTGCTTTGTGGACTTGGAGAAGGCATTCGACCGTGTCCCTCGGGAAGTCCTGTGGGGAGTGCTCAGAGAGTATGGGGTATCGGACTGTCTTATTGTGGCGGTCCGCTCCCTGTACGATCGGTGCCAGAGCTTGGTCCGCATTGCCGGCACGTTTCCAGTGAGGGTTGGACTCCGCCAAGGCTGTCCTTTGTCACCGATTCTGTTTATAACTTTTATGGACAGAATTTCTAGGCGCAGTCAAGGCGTTGAGGGGTTCCGGTTTGGTGGCCGCGGGATTAGGTGTCTGATGTGGTCCTGATGGCTTCATCTGGCGAAGCTCTTCAGCTCTCACTGGATTGGTTCACAGCAGAGTGTGAAGCGACCGGAATGAGAATCGGCACCTCCAAGTCTGAGTCCATGGTTCTCGCCCGGAAAAGGGTGGAGTGCCATCTCCAGCCGGGTTGGGGAGGAGATTCTGCCCCAAGTGGAGGAGTTCAAGTACCTGGGAGTCTTGCTCACGAGTGGGGGAAGAGTGGATCGTGAGATCGACAGGCGGATCGGTGCGGCGTCTTCAGTAATGCGGACATTGTATCGATCCGTTGTGGTGAAGAAAGACCTGAGCCGGAAGGCAAAGCTCTCAATTTACCGGTCGATCTACGTTCCCATCCTCACCTATGGTCATGAGCTTTGGGTCATGACCGAAAGGACAAGATCACGGGTACAAGCGGCCGAAATGAGTTTCCTCCGCCGGTTGGCGGGGCTCTCCCTTAGAGATAGGGTGAGAAGCTCTGCCATCCGGGAGGAGCTCAAAGTAAAGCTGCTCCTCCACATCGAGAGGAGCCAGATGAGGTGGCTCGGTCATCTGGTCAGGATGCCACCCGAACGCCTCCCTAGGGAGGTGTTTAGGGCACTTCCAACCGCTAAGAGGCCACGGGGAAGACCCAGGACACGTTGGGAAGACTATGTCTCCCGACTGGCCTGGGAACGCTTCGGGATCCCCCGGGAAGAGCTAGACAAAGTGGCTGGGGAAAGAGAAGTGTGGGCTTCCCTGCTTAGGCTACTGCCCCCGCGACCCGACCTCGGATAAGCGTAAGATGATGGATGGACGGTATACTGGTATATAGTACCGTGATACTAATGATTAGGGCTGCGAATCTTTGGGTGTCCCACGATTCGATTCAATATCGATTCTTGGAGTCGCAATTCGATTATATATCGATTTTTTTGATTCAACTCGATTCTCGATTCAAAAACAATATTTTTCCCATTGAAAAGGATTCTGTATTCATTCAATGCATAGGATTTCAGCAAGATCTACCCCAGTCTGCTGATATGCTAGCATAGTAGATTTTTTTTAAAAAGCTTTTATAATATCAACTGATTGCAATAATGTAAATTTGTTTTAACTATTAAACGAACCAAAAATATGACTTATTTTATCTTTGTGAAAACATTGGACACAGTGTGTTGTCAACCTTATGAGATGCGATGCAAGTGTAAGCCACTGTGACACTATTGATTTTTTTATAAATGTCTAATGATAATGTCAATGAGAGATTTTTAATCACTGCTATGCTGAAATTATAACTAATATTGATACTGTTGTTGATAATATTCATTTTTGTTTCACTACTTTTGGTTTGTTCTGTGTCGTGTTTGTGTCTCCTTTCAATTGCTCTGTTTATTGCAGTTCTGAGTGTTGCTGGGTCAGGTTTGGTTTTGGAATTGGATTGCATTGTTATGGTATTGCTGTGTATTGTTTTGTTGGATTGATTAAAAAAAAAAAAAAAAAATCGAATCGTTTTTTTTTCCTACTCCCCTACTAATGATTCATATTCGGTACTATACCGCCTCTAAAAAGTACCAGTCATCGGCGGTCACTCCAACGAGTATGACGATCCTCCTGGTAGGAGGGTATCCCTTTATGAAGGATGCCTGTGCTGGACTTTGTTTAACGTGGGGAGACTGGTGCACGGACAGTCACCACACGATCCTTGACATATCCGGGCCAGGGTCCAGTGGCATGGAGTCCAAGACTGGGGACCCTTTTCATCCGCCATCCCAGCTGTTGTGACACTTCGTGGGGTTAGCAGTTATCCTCTGCCTGTTCCACCGTTGAGGTCTTGGGTTGTTAAAGGCCTACTGAAATGAGATTTTCTTATTTAAACGGGGATAGCAGGTCCATTCTATGTGTCATACTTGATCATTTCGCGATATTGCCATATTTTTGCTGAAAGGATTTAGTAGAGAACATCGACGATAAATTTAGCAACTTTTGGTCGTTAATAAAAAAGCCTTGCCTGTACCGGGAGTAGCAGACGATGACGTCACAGGTGTGAGGGCTCCTCACATCCTCACATTGTTTACAATCATGGCCACCAGCAGCGAGAGCGATTCGGACCGAGAAAGCAACGATTTCCCCCATTAATTTGAGCGAGGATGAAAGATTTGTGGATGAGGAAAGTGAGAAGGAAGGACTATAAAAAAAAAAAAAAAAAAAGACTATACGGTGGGCTCCCACTTTTTTCGCTAGCGATTTAGATGTTATGAGACAAATTTACTAGGATAATTCTGGAAAATCCCTTATCTGCTTATTGTGTTACTAGTGTTTTAGTGAGATTATATGGTCGTACCTGTACAACCTGAAGGTCGGCCCCGCACCTTTCTTCAGCACCAGTCGAGGGTGGTGGCGATGCCCATCTGTGCCCTTCGCAAGGGACCCTCTTCGAAACACGATCTTTCGAAATGATCGCTGCATAATACACTGTACTTTGTGTGTGTGGTCCAATCCAACCGTGTTCGCTTGACCGCTCTGTTCCATAGTAAAGCTACACCGTCATCTTTCGGGAATGTAAACAATGAAACACCGGCTGTGTTTGTGTTGCTAAAGACGGCCGCAATACACTGCTTCCCACCAACAGCTTTCTTCTTTGATGTCTTTATTATTCATTGAACAAATTGCAAAAGATTCAGCAACATAGATGTCCAGAATACTGTGAGATTATGTGATGAAAAGAGACGACTTATAGCTGGGAACGGTGCTGGAACAAAATGTACTCTACAATGGTGACGTCACGTGCACGCGTTATCATACCGCCACGTTTCAGCAGGATACTTTGGCGCGAAATTTAAAATTGCAATATAGTAAACTAAAAAGGCCGTATTGGCATGTGTTGCAATGTTAATATTTCATCATTGATATATAAACTATCAGACTGCGTGGTCGGTAGTCGTGGGTTTCAGTAGGCCTAAAATATTTCTGTGTAAATCTCTCATTTTGCAACATATATATCTGCGCCTTATAGGCTGATGTGAATATGTTTTCCTTCAAACATTTAGTGCAGTGGTTCTCAAATGGGGGTACGCGTACCCCTGGGGGTACTTGAAGGTATGCCAAGGGGTACATGAGATTTTTTTTAAATATTCTAAAAATAGCAACAATTTAAAAATCCTTTATGAATATCTTTAGCAAAATATGAATGTTAGTTCATAAACTGTGAAAAAAAATACAACAATGCAATATTAAGTGTTGACAGTTAGATTTTTTTGTGGACATGTTTCGTAAATATTGATAAAGATTAATTTTTTTGTGAAGAAAAGTTTAGAATGAAGTTGATGAATCCAGATGGATCTCTATTACAATCCCCAAAGAGGGCACTTTAAGTCGATGATTACTTCTATGTGTAGAAATCTTTATTCATAATTAATTCAACACGTTTTTAATTTTACACATATATATATATATATATATACATATATATATATATATATATATATATATATATATATATATATATATATATATATATATATATATATATATATATATATATATATATATATTTTTTTTTTTTTTTCGAATAGTTCAAGAAAGATCACTACAAATGAGCAATATTTTGCACTGTTATACAATTTAATAAATCAGAAACTGATGACATAGTGCTGTATTTTACTTCTTTATCTCTTTTTTTCAACCAAAAAAGCTTTGCTCTGATTAGGGGGTACTTGAATTAAAACATTTTCGAAGGGGGTACATCACTGAAAAAAGGTTGAGAACCACTGATTTAGTTAGTGTGCTCTATAGCCCGGAAAATACGGTGTATCACTTTAAATATATTGTCCGAAGAAAAACACATCTTTCCAAATTACTTTTGATGATCAATTCCTACATTATTTTTTTAACATTTTTTATTTATGGAAAAAAGTTACATTTTTTACTTGCAAAGCATGGAGATACATGATTTTCGCAGTACTGCAACAAAAAAAAAACAATTGTAATAAGTTTTGACTGTCATTGTTTCTCAAATTAATGGATAAATATATATTTTTTGGGGTTACAGCTATAATTTATTCACCTTTCTCGCCACACTTGTCCTGGCTTCTTTGTTTGCTTATGCAACAATTTAAGTGAGTATCGCCTGTCTCTATTCTATGCTAAGTGGTAGCCTTAGCTCATACTTGCCAACCCTACCGAATTTCAGTGCCTCTCCCGAAAATCTCCCGGGACAATCATTCTCCCGATTTCCAGCTGGACATGAGTGAGGACAGCCGGTCGTCACGTCCTCCATATAAACAGCGTGCCGGCCCAGTCATGTTATAACATCTACGGCAGGTGTGTCCAAAGTGCGGCCCGAGGGCCATTTGTGGCCCCCAGCTAATTTGTTAATGGTCCCTGGCCCATTCTAAAAAATACTAGAATAAAAATTTAAAACATAAAAAAGTGTAATAAAAGAGTAAACAGCGACATGTAAGAAGAAAAAGTTGCAATGTTGACACTAATAACACAAAGCTGCCATGCGGACTGTTACTGACCTGCTGAAGGCTCCAATTACTTCACTGGAACAATTACACTTTCAAATATTTTGGGGGGATAACATAGCATATTTTGTCAAGTATATATATATATATATATAGCAAGAATTCACTGAAAGTCAAGTATTTGTATATGTATATACATATATTATAAAATAAATATATATAGCTAGAATTCACTGAAAGTCAAGTACATATATATATATATATATATATATATATATATATATGTATTATAAAATATATATATAGCTAGAATTCACTGAAAGTCAAGTATATATATATATAAATATATATATATATATGTATTATAAAATATATAGAGCTAGAATTCACTGAAAGTATATATATATATGTATGTATTATAAAATATATATAGCTAGAATTCACTGAAAGTCAAGTATTTATATATATATATATATATATATATATATAGCTAGAATTCACTGAAAGTATATATATATATATATATATATATATATATATATATAAATATATATATATGTATTATAAAATATATATAGATAGAATTCACCGAAAGTATATATATATATATATATATATATATATATATATATATATATATATATAATATATAAATAAATATATATATATATATGTATTATAAAATATGTATAGCTAGAATTCACTGAAAGTCACGTATTTATATATATATATATATATATATATATATATATATATAAATACGTGACTTTCAGTGAATTCTAGCTATATATATTTTATAATACATATATATATATGTATATTATGCTATATATATATATATATAGCCAGAATTCACTGAAAGTCAAGTATTTGTGTATATATATATATATATATAAAATAAAATATATATAGCTAGAATTCACTGAAAGTATATATATGTATATATATATATATATTATAAAAAATATATAGCTAGAATTCACTGGAAGTCAAGTATTTATATCCCATCCATCCATTTTCTACCGCTTATTCCCTTTTGGGGTCGCGGGGGGCGCTGGCGCCTATCTCAGCTACAATCGGGCGGAAGGCGGGGTACACCCTGGACAAGTCGCCACCTCATCGCAGGGCCAACACAGATGGACAGACAACATTCACACTCACATTCACACACTAGGGCCAATTTAGTGTTGCCAATCAACCTATCCCCAGGTGCATGTCTTTGGAGGAGGGAGGAAGCCGGAGTACCCGGAGGGAACCCACGCATTCACGGGGAGAACATGCAAACTCCACACAGAAAGATCCCGAGCCTGGATTTGAACCCAGGACTGCAGGAACTTCGTATTGTGAGGCAGACGCACTAACCCCTCTGCCACCGTGAAGCCCAAGTATTTATATATATATATATAAATACTTGACTTTATATATATATAGAATAGAATAGAATAGAATAGAAAGTACTTTATTGATCCCTGGGGGAAATTCAGCACCACAGTTGGCTCACAATAAACAATAATAATAATAAATAATATATGACATATATTACACATAATATATAATATATGAATAATATAAATATATTTTACATATATTCTACATTTAAGTGGTGTCAAGAAGGAACATATGCATTATACAGTCTGATATATATATATATATATATAAGAAATACTTGAATTTCAGTGAATTCTAGCTATAAATATACTCCCCCCTCAATCCCCAATCTCCCGAATTCGAAGGTCTCAAGGTTGGCAAGTATGCCTGAGCTTCCAGTGCGATCGGCACATTTTTCCGTCAGCTTGTTTCCTGTTTTTTGTACCTCCTTGATTTCTCAAGAATAAATCATGTTCCTACCTGCAAGTCCTGTACGGAGTGGTCTGTTTGCATCCCGGGGGAACGAACCTCGCAGCAAGCTGTGACACCCCCCCCCCCCGACTGTAACAGTTTGATTTATGTATAATTTTCTTATCTTATTAATCCAAAGACTAATTTGAAAGAAAAGCCCCGTTTGCTGTATTGAGGAGGAAAAGCAAACAACAATGCACTGAAAGCACATGCAGTATTTTCCATGTCACTCGTGATACTGATGGGCGAAATGATTTTTTTGGCATCAAGTAGAATAGGAATAATCCATAAAGCCACAATGCAATTCCACATTTGAAGCCCAAACAGGATCTGTACTGCCCTGCGGGGGAGGTTGAAGCAGGATGATTTGATCTGTGACATGCAGGCATCACAACCTGATCCATTCACCATGAAATATTCAACGCGGTGTGTTTGTCTCCCATATGGACAACATGACTTAATCATGGAACATAAACGTTCGATAATGCCGCGCGCAGATGACACGACAAGACGGCGACTGTTGTGTTCCTGATCTCCAGGCTGACAATAGGCGGACTCTCCCGCACTTCCACGTGTGTTTTTGTCCGGGCGGCGGGCGAACAAAACAAGCCTGTGGACGGTCGCCAGGGAACCGGCAATCATTGGATCTCCTCGCCGTGATCTCTCGAGGAGCAACACGCTGTGACGTCGGCGCAGCGATAAACAAAAACAGACGCCTCTCTTCTTGCCAGGCCTTTTCTTGTTAAAGGATGACAAACAAATGTAGCAGCTATTTTGGCGTTGGTCTATATCAAAACAAAACCTCCTTATCTACGTATGCCAAGGGAGTAGGTTTGATCTTGAGATTGGTGGGGACACAAAAGTGCTCCAAGGCAGCACTCTGAAAGTTTACTTTTTTTTTTTTACATTAGCAATCATAATTTCACGTCATGCAGATGTTATAGGGTAAAGCAACTAAAATGTAAGTAAAGGAGACAACTTGGAAGAGTTCTCATCTTTACTCTTTAGTGTAGGGCTGTAGTGCAACTGTGCATCATACTGTCAATTAACATAGCCTACTGTCAACATCAGAAATACATTCATGCAATACAACATTGTAAATAAACATAAATGAACTCTAATAATCTTTTACCCAACTTGTGTTTGAATCACTCACAATTTTCCCCTTCATCTACTTCTTTCTATTGCTGCTTTTGTACTGTAAATATGTTTGTCACTAATACTCAAATTCAAGCAGATTAGTGTCCACTGGTTGTTCCTATTTGAAAGAGCCAAACATGTCACAGAAATGAACTGCCGGCAAAAAATATGTTGCTGCATGACAGATACATTAAGGACAATGACCATAGAGCTTGATGGTACAGTTACTGCCTGAGCAAAAAGGCTTTTACTAAATATGAATATTACTTCATATTAATGAAATATATTTTAGCATTGTAAAATCACATGATCATCTAGTGAGGGTTTATTGTATTTCCACCACTTTGGTATTTTCAAACCGTTGCTCACTTCTACACAAATACATGAAACAAAAAAAATAATTTCAAAAATAAAACAGAAAGGTGAAATCCGGCGATCTGATTGGCTGTTAACCGTGGTTTAAATATTCTAAAGCAGGGGCGCTCACACTTTTTCTGCAGGCGAGCTACTTTTCAATTGACCAAGTCGATGAGATCTACCTCATTCCTATTTATAATTTATATTTATTTATGAAAGAGACATTTTTGTTAACAAGTTAATGGTGTTTAATGATAATACAAGCATGTTTAACACACATAGATTCCTTTCTTTCATGGAGACAAGAATATAAGTTGGTGTATTTGATTCTGATGACTTGCATTGATTGGAATTAGACAGTGGTGCTGATAACGTCCGCATTTTCAAATGGAGGGAAAAAAAAGTCCTCCTTTCTGTCCAATACCACATGAAAGTGGTTGGATTTGGCATCTCATTTGTCCAACTTGCATACTCGTTTTTAAACACTTTGTTATGAGAGTAGCATATTTGTGTGGCCCTTTAATGTCTGGCAGCAAGTGAGTGACGTCAGTGAGTGTGCGGGTGGGCAAGCAAGTGAGAAAGCGGTCGCTGAGGGCGGGGGAGAAATACATTGGCATCAAACTCCGTAGCTTGCTAGCTTGTGCACGCTAGCTTTCTGAGACTCTTATTTTGTTAGCACAGGCAGGATGAAACAGGTCTTTTATGTGAAGACAGGAACTGTGCAGTCGGTCTTTAGAGTTTTGACAGTAGGTACGGAGTCTCTAGAAATAAAATGTGTTTCTCTGCGTCCTCCCTGTTAGTGATTTTTTTCTTAAATATGAGCTTGCAGCAGCCAGCGTCATCTCACAAGATCCTCGGGTGCCGAGAATGTCAAACAACTGACGAAAGTGAAGTCTTGGTATGATTGATGATTGCTAATTTTTATGTATATTTTTTAATGCCTGGCTTGAGATCGACTGACACACCCTCCGAGATCGACCAGTCGATCGCGATCGACGTAATGGGCACCCCTGTTCTAAAGCCTTATCACAGCGTAGGCTATCACTCCGCCTCAGGCACGCATGACTGGTATGAATGGAAGTTGTTGTCATGTATCCATGACAACGGACTGTTGCAGTCCGTAGTAAAAGACAGCTGATGTTTTTAGGATGTTAAAAAACGGACTAAAGTAGTTGAATTCACATGTTTTAAGGTTAACTTTCACCTCCGGGGAGGGTTAACAATGGTAGAGGGGACTGAGCATTGACTTTCACTTGGAAAAAAGCGGAGGAAAAGACCAAATGCAGTGCTAATTTGGAGCTAACGTCTGGATAGGTGGGACTATTTTTCCCACAGTGAGGCTATTTTATTGGATAATATGTATTTCTGGTTGAATAAAACTACATTAAATTGATTGAGAATTCCTATTTCATAATGCCTTTATTTGTAACCGTTTTATAAAAGCAATATATCACTCCAGTCCATGGTATATGCTCATTATAGCACTCTAAGGGTCATGACTGGAGTGATATATTGTTGAATTATTCAATATTGTTGAGCCTCTATACACCCTTGAAGTATGTTAGATGCACTATGGACTGGATTCTCACTTATATGTTGGATCCACTAAGGACTGGACTCTCACTATTATGCTAGATCCACTATGGACTGGACATTCACTATTATGTTAGATCCACTATGGACTGGAGTCTCACTATTATGTTAGATCCACTATGGACTGGACTCTCACTATTATGCTAGATCCACTATGGACTGGACATTCACTATTATGTTAGATCCACTATGGACTGGAGTCTCACTATTTTGTTAGATCCACTATGGACTGGAGTCTCACTATTTTGTTGGATCCACTATGGACTGGACACTCACTATTATGTTAGATCCACTATGGACTGGATTCTCACTATTATGTTAGATCCACTATGGACTGGACTCTCACACTATTATGTTAGATCCACTATGGACTGGACTCTCACACTATTATGTTATATCCACTATGGACTGGACTCTCACACTATTATGTTAGATCCACTTTGGACTGGATTCTCACTATAATGTTAGAGCCACTATGGAATGGACTTTCACTATTATGTTAGAGCCACTATGGACTGAACTCTCATTATTTTGTTAGATCCACTTTGGACTGGACTCTCATTGTTTTGTTAGATCCACTTTGGACTGGACTCTCATTGTTTTATTAGATCCACTTTGGACTGGACTCTCACTATTATGTTAGATCCACTATGGACTGGACTCTCAATATTATGTTAGATCCATTATGGACTGGACTCTCAATATTATGTTAGATCCATTATGGACTGGACTCTCACACTATTATGTTAGATCCACTATGGACTGGACTCTCACACTATTATGTTAGATCCACTATGGACTGGACTCTCACTATTATGTTAGATGCACTATGAACTGGACTCTCACTATTATGTTGGATCCATTATGGACTGGACTCTCACTATTATGTTAGAGCCACTATGGACTGGACTCTCACTATTATGTTAGAGCCACTATGGACTGGACTCTCACTATTATGCTCGAGCCACTATGGACTGGACTCTCACTATTTTGTTAGCTCCACTTTGGACTGGACTCTCACTATTATGTTAGATCCACTATGGACTGGACACTCACTATTATGTTAGATCCACTATGGACTGGACACTCACTATTTGTGTTGGATCCACTATGAACTGGACCCTCACTATTATGCTAAAGCCACTATGGACTGGACTTTCACAATATTATGTCCAACCCACTCGACGTCCATTGCATCCGGTCTCCCCTAGAGGGGGGGTGAGAGGTTACCCACATCCGCGGTCCCCTCCAAGGTTTCCCATAGTCATTCTCTTCAACGTCCCACTGGGTTGGGATTTTTTCCTTGCCTTTATGTGGGCGCTGAACCGCGGATGTCTTTGTGGCTTGTGCAGCCCTTTGAGACACTTGTGATTTAGGGCTATATAAATAAACATTGATTGATTATTGTGGTCCGGAAAATATGGTAAATAAGCAAGACCAAGTAAAAGACATGTTTGTGTTCCATTTCTAAAGCAGCCATACTCATGCAGGTGCTAACATATGAGGAGGGGCTTGGGAATTATTATTTTTTTTCTCCTCACGCAGCAGATTTTTGACAGCTGTAACACCGTGAACACCAATTGTTCACGTAGGCGTCGGGTTTCCCCTCCTTCCTTTGGCGAGGACTCCCCCCAAGCGCAGTAGACGGGGGTAACAAGGACCCGTTGATGCAACGGACGCCGTGTTGTACCGTGATTTTAAAGACCGCTTTTACGTCACCGCTCCTGTTGAGCTGTGTGACCTTGCAGGGTGGAGACGCCACTTCCTCTTAGGCCAAATGTGTTTGTGTGTAATAACTCCCATGCCTGGTTTGTTCTTGCTTTCTCCCAAACGTGGTGACACAGCAAAAACAGACACCTGGCTTAAACCGAAATCTGGCAACAGTCGGGCGGGCGTTTGAGCGAGGTAGCCCACCCAGGAGTCTTCACACTCACACACACGGGACGGGACTTTGGGACCGAACATTTTAAAGCCAAACAAGACCCCCATTAAGCTTCCAGAAAAAGGTGGTCTGCTCCTTTTTTTTTTTTTTACGAGCGTTATTCTACCCTTCTGGGTGCTCTCAGAGGGTCTTTGTCATTTGCTGACCCCCACATAAGACTAGACCTTTCTGGTTCGGGTTTCACTGCCGACCTAAACCCTGTCAGTCAAGGCCCACAGACCCGTGTGGGTTGCAGAAACCATCAGCCGAAATTCTGGTTTGTGAGGCCAGCGTTGCGGACATGATTGCTCATTATTGCTCATGCATGAGAAACCAAACTTGGGAAGGAATAACATAGAAAAAAAAATCTACAAAGTCAAAGCCCGGGCTAATTTTGCAACCATATAACCTAAAGTAGGGGTCCAACAATTAACTGATAGATCGATCCATATTTCTAAGATAAAAGAAAATCAGTCTGCGCTCGGCTAGGTATATACATATTTATTTACAAACCCCGTTTCCATATGAGTTGGGAAATTGTGTTAGATGTAAATATAAACGGAATACAATGATTTGCAAATCCTTTTCAACCCATAATCAGTTGAATATGCTACCAAATAATCATTATCTTTACAATTTAATGCCAGCAACACGTGACAAAGAAGTTGGGAAAGGTGGCAATAAATACTGACAAAGTTGAGGAATGCTCAAACACTTATTTGGAACATCCCACAGGTGTGCAGGCTGATTGGGAACAGGTGGGTGCCATGATTGGGTATAAAAGCAGCTTCCATGAAATGCTAAGTAATTCACAAACAAGGATGGGGCGAGGGCCACCACTTTGTAAGCAAAGTGTCGAACAGTTTTGGAACATTTCTCAACGAGCTATTGCAAGGAATTTAGGGATTTTACCATCTACGGTCCGTAAAATCATCAAAAGGTTCAGAGAATCTGGAGAAATCACTGCACGTGGTACTGCATCAAAAACAGACATCAGTGTGTAAAAGATATCACCACGTGAGCTCAGGAACACTTCATAAAACCACTGTCAGTAACTACAGTTGGTCCCTACTCTACTATGCAAAGCCAAACCTAAATATCAACAGCGCCCAGAAACGCCGCCCGCTTCGCTGGGCCTGAGCTCATCTAAAATAAACTGATGCAAAGTGGAAAAGTGTCCTGTGGTCTGACGAGTCCACATTTCCAATTATATTTGGAAACTGTGGACGTGGTGTCCTCCGGAACATAAATGAAAATGTATGGTATGGGGGTGCATTAGTGCCCAAGGCATGGGTAACTTACACATCTGTGAAGGCACCATTAATGCTGAAAGGTACATACAGGTTTTGGAACAACATATGTTGTCATCCAAGCAATGTTATCATGGATGCCCCTGCTTATTTCAGCAAGACAATGCCAAGCCACGTGTTACAACAGCGTGGCTTCGCAGTAAAAGAGTGCGGGTACTTTCCTGGCCCGCCTGCAGTCCAGACATGTCTCCCATCGAAAATGTGTGGCGCATTATGAAGCGTAAAATACGACAGCGGAGACCCCGGACTGTTGACCGACTGAAGCTCTACATAAAACAAGAATGGGAAAGAATTTCACTTTCAAAGCTTCAACAATTAGTTTCCTCAGTTCCCAAGCGTTTATTGAGTGTTGTTAAAAGAAAAGGTGATGTAACACAGTGGTGAACATGCCCTTTCCCAACTACTTTGGCACATGTTGCAGCCATGAAATTCTAAGTTAATTATTATTTGCAGAAAAAAAATAAAGTTTATGAGTTTGAACATCAAATATGTTGTCTTTGTAGCATATTCAACTGAATATGGGTTGAAAATGATTTACAAATCATTGTATTCCGTTTATATTTACATCTTACACAATTTCCCAACTCATATGGAAACGGGGTTTGTATATAAACACACATATATTTGCGCACACACACAAAAAATAGCCACTCTTTGCTCTGATGATCGCTTTGCACACTTTTTGCACATGTCAGGTGACTACCTCTTGACGCTCATCAAGAGAATGCCAAGAGTGTGCAAAAAAGTATCAATCAATCAATGTTTATTTATATAGCCCTAAAACACAAGCGTCTCAAAGGGCTGCACAAGCTACAACGACATCATCGGTTCAGAGCCCACAAAAGGGCAAGGAAAAACTCACAACCCAGTGGGACGTAAATGTGAATTACTATGACCCACTCGCCCACCCATATATATATATATATATATATATATATACATATACACACACACAAACACACACACTGCGATGAGGTGGCGACTTGTCCAGGGTGTACTCCACCTTCCACCCAAATGGAGCTGAGATAGGCACCAGCGCCCCCCGCGACCCCAAAGGGAATAAGCGGTAGAACATGGATGGATATATATATATATATATATATATATATATATATATATATATATATATATATATATATATATATATATATATATATATATATATATATATATATATATATATATATATATACATACATAAATACAAGCAACAAACAAGATCACATTTGCGGCTTTCACAATAAAATGGCTGTGCGTTACATCCTG
>NC_084618.1:23697568-23780068 GCF_033978795.1 Nerophis ophidion | reverse complement strand
ACAGTTTTCAATTTCATGCTGGTTATTTTTTTTGTGTGTCTTTATTACAGAAGCTTTTTTGAACACTGATTTTATATATGTACATTTTTTATACCAATTTCATTACATAAAAATACATGAGCAAAATGTGTATATTTAATGACTTAGTGCAGTGGTTCTCAACCTTTTTTCTGTGATGTACCCCCTGTGAACATTTTTTTAATTCAAGTACCCCCTAATCAGAGCATTTTCGGTTGAAAAAAAAAGAAATGAAGTAAAATACAGCACTGTGTCATCAGTTTCTGATTTATTAAATGGTATAACAGTGCAAAATACTGCTCATTTGTAGTGGTCTTTCTTGAACTATTTGGGGAAAAAATATATCAAAATAACCAAAAACTTGTTGAAAAATAAACAAGAGATTCAATTATAAAGAAAGATTTCTACACATAGAAGTAATCATCAACTTAAAGTGCCCTCTTTGGGGATTGTAAAAGAGATCCATCTCGATTCATGACCTTAATTCTAAACATTTCTTCACAAAAAATAAATCTTTAACATCAATACTTATGGAACATGTCCACAAAAAAATCTAGCTCTCAACACAATTTTTTTTCATAGTTTATGAACTTACATTCACATTTTGTTGAAGTCCATCCATCCATCCATCTTCTTCCGCTTATCCCAGGTCGGGTCGCGGGGGCAACAGCCTAAGCAGGGAAACCCAGACTTCCCTCTCCCCAGCCACTTCGTCTCGCTCTTCCCGGGGGATCCCGAGGAGTTCCCAGGCCAGCCGGGAGACATAGTCTTCCCAACGTGTCCTGGGTCTTCCCCGTGGCCTCATACCGATTGGACGTGCCCTAAACACCTCCCTAGGGAGGCGTTCGGGTGGCATCCTGACCAGATGCCCGAACCACCTCATCTGGCTCCTCTCGATGTGGAGGAGCAGCGGCTTTAATTTGAGTTCCTCCCGGATGGCAGAGCTTCTCACCCTATCTCTAAGGGAGAGCCCCGCCACACGGCGGAGGAAACTCATTTCGGCCGCTTGTACCCGTGATCTTATCCTTTCGGTCATGACCCAAAGCTCATGACCATAGGTGAGGATGGGAACGTAGATCGACCGGTAAATTGAGAGCTTTGCCTTCCAGCTCAGCTCCTTCTTCACCACAACGGATCGGTACAACGTCCGCATTACTGAAGACGCCGCACCGATCCGCCTGTCGATCTCACGATCCACTCTTCCCCCACTCGTGAACAAGACTCCTAGGTACTTGAACTCCTCCACTTGGGGCAGGGTTTCCTCCCCAACCCGGAGATGGCATTCCACCCTTTTCCGGGCGAGAACCATGGACTCGGACTTGGGGGTGCTGATTCTCATTCCGGTCGCTTCACACTCGGCTGCGAACCGATCCAGTGAGAGCTGAAGATCCCGGTCAGATGAAGCCATCAGGACCACATCATCTGCAAAAAGCAGAGACCTAATCCTGCGGTCACCAAACCGGAACCCCTCAACGCCTTGACTACGCCTAGAAATTCTGTCCATAAAAGTTATGAACAGAATCGGTGACAAAGGACAGCCTTGGCGGAGTCCAACCCTCACTGGAAACGTGTCCGACTTACTGCCGGCAATGCGGACCAAGCTCTGGTACTGATCGTACAGGGAGCGGACCGCCACAATAAGACAGTCCGTTACCCCATACTCTCTGAGCACTCCCCACAGGACTTCCCGAGGGACACGGTCGAATGCCTTCTCCAAGTCCACGAAGCACATGTAGACTGGTTGGGCAAACTCCCATGCACCCTCAAGAACCCTGCCGAGAATATAGAGCTGGTCCACAGTTCCACGACCAGGATGGAAACCACACTGTTCCTCCTGAATCCGAGGTTCGACTATCCGGCGTAGCCTCCTCTCCAGTACACCTGAAGTAATATTCAATAAATATATTTATAAAGGATTTTTGATTTGTTTAGAATCTATATATTTTTTTAAATTTCACGTACCCCTTAACATACCTTCAAGTACCCCCAGAGGTACGCGTACCCCCATTTGAGAACCACTGACTTAGTGAATACAAATTCAGTGTAAAAAAAATCTGTGAATAAAAATTCAGTGTCAAAAATCAGTTTATAAAAATTGAAATAAATTCAGTGGAGAAAAACTCAGTGATTTAAAACTTCAGGTTAACTTACTTAAGTTAAATTAAGACCGAAGCACCTCATTGGTTAGTTCGGAATTAGTCGTAATTTACTTGTAGTAACATATTTCTGCACAGAATTTTTGTACAATATTTTATACACTGAAATTTCAATACACTTACTTTTGTTACACTTAATTTTAACAAACTAAATTACTAAACACTCATTTTGCTCACGTGAACGGGACAAGCGGTAGAAAATGGACGGATGGATTTTCTTTCGATAAAATTCTCAGCATAATTTGATGTTAAAATGTTAAAATATAAATGCAAATTTAGGGTCTAAAAAAATATTTTGTGATAAAGACCCAAATTAACTTCCTCATCCATAACGCAAACATTTTTCACATTCCAAACATGTATGTATTTAAGAACTTGATGGACCAAAAACGATGTTTTAATGACAAGTGCGTAAAAAATGTCATCAAGTGTGTAGTTTCAAAATCCTGAAGAGGTCACAATTGATGCCAATTTATTTCAATAAAAATGACAAGAAAATACTTTTTGTATGCATAAATGTCTTGTTTTATTGTTTTTGTAAAGACTTAGATTCAATAAAAATATATATTAAAACTAGCAATACATTCATTATTTAAAGTGTGCATGTACTGCTGATTCAGCCTGTACCTTATTTACAATACGAACTATAGAATCAAATCTTCATTCCAGTAGCACTCCTTCAGACTGAAAGGAAACCAATGACCTACCATAAACATAAAATGCATGAATCAAAAATGACAACAAAATACTACAATTGTGAAAACTACAGTACCTTGTTTCAGTCTGTTTTCAATGAGCCAGACAGAACAGGAAATGAAGGCAGGACTTTCCCAGCCTTCCAAGTCGCACTTATTAGTCCTGACTGACGATGACGAATAGATGAAGCAGCCTCAAAATGAGGTCTTACAGAGTTTATTTCACTGGCTTAAAGATTAAAGGGTGACCATTTAGAAAAAACATCCTTTAAACGATACTGGAATATCAATTTTTGATAGACATGCCAAACCTCCTTGAGAAAACAAGTTAAGACTCCCGTGCACTAGATGGCAGTGGTAAAGTGAAACTGACGATGGATGTTGCATTATAAAAATAAATAAATGCAATCAAAAGTTTGCTTACAATGGAGCCACACAATTCCACCTATAAAGCCCTTAAAAAACAACCAAATGTCTCCCTTGAGATTTTCTATACATGATCTAAGTATATATGTCATGTAGTAACGGGCACATTAACAATAACATATATTACTAACATATTTTGATAATTTTAAGCATAATTTCAAAAACCGCTTCATGCATGAGAGCCAACAAACATACTAAAGCATCACTTACTGTACAAGATCTGCTGTCATTTTCCACCTATAAAGCCCTTAAAAAACAACCAAATGTCTCCCTTGAGATTTTCTATACATGATCTAAGTATATATGTCATGTAGTAACGGGCACATTAACAATAACATATATTACTAACATATTTTGAGAATTTTAAGCATAATTTCAAAAACCGCTTCATGAATGAGAGCCAACAAACATACTAAAGCATCACTTACTGTACAAGATCTGCTGTCATTGGGATGTTTATATATTCCCGTTGAGATGAAGAATGTCTCAATCCTCACGAAGAAAAGTGTCTAGCGTCTTTTCGTGTCCTCGCACGTTTCAGGTCCTAAATGGCTGTGAAAGTGTGCCAACTTGTTGGAATACCAACTCAGACATCTTCTGTCCAGGTGAGATAAATGATTTATGATCTATAATAAACTGACAGGGAGCAGGGAAGTGAGGAAGCAGCAGACCACTCGACCACGTCTTCGACTCAACACTCTAATTTGAGTTACACAATGAGTGTTACTAAAACAGCCTCCTTTCATCGCCGTAATATCGCTAAAGTTCGTCTCATTTCGTCCACCACCGACACTGAGATCATGCGTTTGTTACGTCTCGTCTCGATTACTGTGATGTATTATTTTCGGGTCTCCCTATGTCTAGCATTAAAAGATTACACTTCGTACAAAATGCGGCTGCTAGACTTTTGCCAAGAACAACAAAGTTTGATCATATTACGCCTATACTGCATATACAGTATCTATATATATATATATATATCGTATTTTCCGCACTATAAGGCGCACCTTCAATGAATGGCCTATTTTGAAACTTTTTTCATATATAAGGCGCACCGCATTATAAGGCGCATAGAATAGACGCTACAGTAGAGGCTGGGGTTAAATGGAGCTGCGCTAAAGGGAATGTCAACAAAACAGTCAGGTCAGTCAAACTTTATGAATAGATTACAAACCAGCGTTCTGACAACTCGGTTCACTCCCAAAATGAACAAACAGCTGTTTTATTATTTTCCCCGAGGTAAATGGTATTTCGTTTATCTTTTAACAACGTCAAGGTATAACTTGTAGTGAAACATTTATATCACATAGTGGAGGGGAACTATTCCTCGATTCAATAAACACGCACAAAACAGTCTGATACTGTTACGGTAAATCCAACGTTTGTGCAGTCACAATATATTAACACTCGAAATAGTGCAAAGCAATAACAATATATCAATAACTCTACGTTGCTCAAACGTTAATCTCACACAACACACAAAATAAACATGTGAAGCTCACTTTATTTGGTTATTCCTCATCCACGAATCGCTCGAATTCTTCTTCTTCAGTGTCCGAATTAAACATGCCACAACAGGTCTCACAACTACGGTAAGCACCTGCAGACTTCATTTACCCACGTAGAAGAAGAAGCGCGCGGTGCATGCTGGGATATATGACTGCGCCAGGCGTGCCGTTTTCATTTCCATTTGTGTTTATGTAAAGACCCCAAAATTGAGGGATAAGATTTCAGCAAGGCAGGAATTGTCACTGAACTGCTAGACAACAGCAGCGACACTGACTCCATTAATGACGTCTTCTACGAGACGGAACCGGCTCCCTTTTGTTGAAAATGTCATATATCCCAGCATGCACCACGCGCTTCTTCTTCTACGAGGGTAAAATGAAGTCGGCGGCTGCTTATCGTAGCTGCGAGACCTGTTGTGGCATGTTTAATTCCGACACTGAAGAAGAAGAATTCGAGGGATTGGTGGATGAGGAATAACTTAAAGGGGAACATTATCACCAAACCTATGTAAGCGCCAATGTATACTTTGATGTTGCAGAAAAAAGACCATGTATTTTTTTAACTCATTTCCGAACTCTAAATGGGTGAATTTTCGCGAATTAAACACCTTTCTGTTTATCGGTCTTGTAGCGATGACGTCAGAACGTGACGTCACCGAGGTAACACACCCACCATTTTCACATTACAAACACCGGGTCTCAGCTCTGTTATTTTCCGTTTTTTCGACTATTTTTTGGAACCTTGGAGACATCATGCCTCGTCGGTGTGTTGTCGGAGGGTGTAACAACACTAACAGGGAGGGATTCAAGTTGCACCACTGGCAAGAAAACTGCCGCCAGACCCCCATTGAATGTGCCAGAGTGTCTGCACATTTTACTAGCGATGCTAAGACAGACATGGCACAGAGATGTATGGATAACCTGCAGATGCATTTGCAACGATTAAGTCAACGAAATCACAAAGGTGAGTTTTGTTGATGTTGTTGACTTATGTGCTAATCAGACATATTTGGTCGCAGCATGACTGCCAGCTAATCGATGCTAACATGCTACGCTAATCGATGCTAACATGCTATTTACGCTAGCTGTATGTACATTTGAAACTAGATACCCACATTTAAAGCGAAACAAACACTTACCAATCGACGGATTTAAGTTGCTCCAGTGTCACAAGATGCGAAAGTCCTGATCGTTTGGTCCGCACATTTTACCGGCGATGCTAATAAGGCAGCCATGCTATGGGCCACTTCATTTGGTACACCCATGCTATGGCCGAATAGCTCAATAGCTTCAGTTTCTTCTTCAATTTCGTTTTCGCTATCTGCCTCCATACTCCGACTATCTGTTTCAATACATGCGTAATCTGTTGAATCGCTTAAGCCGCTGAAATTCAAGTCTGAATCCGAGCTAATGTCGCTATATCTTGCTGTGGTAACCGCCATGTTGTTTGTATTGGCAGCCCTGTATGGCGTCACAGGGAAATGGACAGTCGCAGCGCAAATAGCGAAAATCAAGAACTTTACAGCTTTTTTTAGGGATATTCCGGGAGGTGTAAAATTTTGAAAAAAACTTCGAAAAATATAACAAGCCACTGGGAACTGATTTTTATTGTTTTTAACCCTTTTGAAATTGTGATAATATTCCCCTTTAATAAAGTGAGCTCTAAATGTTTATTTTGTGTGTTGTGTTGTGTTGTATGACATTAACGTTTGAGCAACGTTGAGTTATTGATATATTGTTATTGCTTTGCACTATTTCGAGACGTCATTAATGGAGTCAGTGTCGCTGCTGTTGTCTAGAAGTTCAGTGACAATTCCTGCTTTCCTGAAATTATGTCTCTCAATAGGAGCCATTTTGGGGTCTTTACATAAACACACAAATGGAAATGAAACGGCACACCTGGCGCAGTCATATATCTCAGCATGCACCGCACGCAGTCGGCGGCTGCTTACCGTAGTTGTGAGACCTGTTGTGGCTCAATATTGGTCCATGCATAAAGCGCACCGGCTTATAAGGCGCACTGTCAGCTTTTGAGAAAATTTTAGGTTTTTAGGTGCGCCTTATAGTGCGGAAAATACGGTATATATACTGGCTTGCCTGCACTGAGTGCAATAAAGATGAGACTTTATGGTTTTAGTACTTACGTATGAAATACAAAACGGTCTAGCTCCATCCTATCTTGCCGATTGTGTATAGTACCATATGTCCTGGCCAGAAATCGGTGTTCTAAGAACTCTGGCCCATTAGCGATTACCAGAGCCCCAAAAAAGTCTGCGTTTTCTATTCGGGCTCCAGGTCTCTGTAATGCAGCTCTAGTACATTTAGAGATGCTACCTCAATAGAAGCATTTCTGATTAAGTCAACTTTCATTGATTGACTGATTGATTGATTGATAACAGTACCACTACAAATTCACTTCCAAATAGTGAGGGGATTTTATGGTTTCTACGGCAGATCAAAGGGTCGATATCTCTCACTATGAATACAATTCACAGGTAATGCATGTGACGTGGGTGCAATAAAGATGCGACTTTATGGTTTTAATACTTACGTATAAAATACAAAACGGTCTAGCTCCATCCTATCTTGCCGATTGTGTATAGTACCATATGTCCTGGCCAGAAATCGGTGTTCTAAGAACTGTGGCCCATTAGCGATTCCCAGAGCCCCAAAAAAGTCTGCGTTTTCTATTCAGGCTCCAGGACTCTGGAATGCAGCTCTAGTACATTTAGAGATGCTACCTCAGTAGAAGCATTTGTGATTAAGTCAACTTTGATTGATTGATTGATATCAGTACCACTACAAATTCTCTTCCCAAATAGTGAGGGGATTTTATGGTTTCTCCAGCAGATCAAAGGTTCAATATCTCTCACTATGAATACAATTTACAGGTAATGCATGTGGCGTATCAGCTGATCTCACTTATGTATGATCGGGATCGGGACACCCTTAAATACCACCATAGAAAATAAGCCTTTCGAAGTGCTCTGTAAACTGCAAATTCGAAAGAACTGAGTTATGAAAAAGGCATCAAAGGTGGTTCTTAAAGGCCTACTGAAACCCACTACTACCCACCACGCAGTCTGATAGTTTATATATCAATGATAAAATATTAACATTGCAACACATGCCAATACGGCTTTTTTAGTTTACTAAATTACAATTATAAATTTCCCGGGAGTTTCGTCTTGAAAACGTCGCGTAATGATGACGTGTATGCAAGACGTCACGCGTTTTTAGGAAGTATGAGCGCTACGCACACACACAGCTAAAAGTCGTCTGCTTTAACGGCATAATTACACAGTATTTTGGACATCTGTGTTGCTGAATCTTTTGCAATTTGTTCAATTAATATTGGAGAAGTCACAGTAGAAAGATGGAGTTGGGAAGCTTTAGCCTTTAGCCACACAAACACACGGTGATTCCTTGTTTGAAATTCCCGGAGCTGAAACTTTACTATGGATCAGAGCGCGGTCAAACAGACATGGATCCCAACCGAATGTCAACCAGCAGGTTTCAGTCAGAAAATTGTAGTTAAAAAGTCAGTTCTTACCGGAGAAAAGCTGAGCTTGTGCCGTCCATAGCTGCCGTCGACTCCCCTGAGACACTGCGAGTCAAGACACACGTGGAGACACCCTTCCGACTATCAGGTACTATTAAACTCACTAAAACACTAGCAACACAATAGAAAGATAAGGGATTTCCCAGAATTATCCTAGTAAATGTGTTTAAAAACATCGGAATCCGTCCCAATGCAATCGCGTTTTGTTTTTTTTACTTGTTTTTTTTTTTGTAGTCCGTCGCTATCAATATCCTCAAACACAAATCTTTCATCCTCGCTCAAATTAATGGGGAAATTGTCGTTTTCTCGGTCCGAATAGCACTTTTTGTTGGAGGCTCCCATTAAAAACAATGTGAATATGTGAGGAGCCCCCACACGTGTGACATCATCGTCTGCGTCTTCCGGTAGAGGCAGGGCTTTTCTCTTAGCACTGACAGTTGCAAACTTTATCGTAGATGTTCTCTACTAAATCCTTTCAGCAAAAATACGGCAATACCGCAAAATGATCAAGTATGACACATAGAATGGACCTGCTATCCCCGTTTAAATAAGAAAATCTCATTTCAGTAGGCCTTTAAAGGTGGCGAAGGAATAAAATGTGTCTTTCGGGTAATTTTCTTTTGTATTTCGACCAAACAACATGCATTTCAAGTTTCTACATGTAAGAAAATTGTTCATGTATTTTGGGGGATTTCAGTTTGTATGGTTCATACAAAAATAAATCAAATTTAGGGATTTACTGAAAAAAATAATCGATAAGATTAACCGATCTGAGAAATAATCATTTGGTGCAGCACTAATGTCAAACTGTAGCTCTTAACTCATTCTAGCAAGGAGAACCGATGTTTTGAGGCGGCTCTTCCGGCATTCATTTGACCTTTAGTGCGCCCCCCCAGCAGCGTGGAGGCTCGTAACTTAAACCTTGTTTGCAAGTTAGTCATAAAAAAGGCGAGACACAGCTCGTGTGTTAAGATATTCGTAGGTTGAAGTACCACTGGGTCGTCTCAGTTTATGGATGCATTAAATGTTTCCAAGGTATCCCCTCAGCATCACAACAATGAAATCATTGAATTGTAACAAAAAGGTGTGTATATTAAAATAATTTAGATTTTTATCATTAACTATACATTATTTACACTTATAAATAGAAACACAGTGAGTGAGTGTGTTGCAGGCTGCGGGCGGGGCTAACAGCAGCCGAGCAAGTGCAGCAGCTTGGCGTCCATTCCTTCAATGTCGGACTCCTCACCTGAGTCGGGGCCCTTGGCGGCCGGGGAGTCGTGCGCCTCGGTGGTGATGACGTTCTCCAGCCACGAGGAGATTGAGGAGGAAGAGGAGGTGCAGGAATCGGAGGAGGAGGGGCCATCTTGGGTGTCCCAGGCCTCTTGGCGACCTGTTGTGGAGTAAACGTCAGTCCACTGCCCAAGACAAGAGGCGTATGTAATGGAAGCCAATAGGGATGTCCGATAATATCGATAAATGCTTTAAAATGTAATATCGGAAATTATCGGTTTCAAAATTATCGGTATCGGTTCCAAAAAGTCAAATTTATGACTTTTTACAACGCCGCCGTGTACACGGACATAGGGTGAAATACAGAGCGTAAATAAACCTTAAAGGCACTGTCTTTGTGTGCCGGCCCAATGACATATCTACGGCTTTTAACAGGCACACACACAAGTGAATGCAAGGCATACTTGGTCAACAAACATACAGGTCACACTGAGGGTGGCCGTATAAACAACTTCAAAGGCCTAGTGATACCCACTACTACCGACCACGCAGTCTGATTGTTTATATATCAATGGTGAAATATTAACATTGCAACACATGCCAATACGGCCAGTTTAGTTTACTTAATTGCAATTTTACATTTCTCGCGAAGTGTCCTGTTGAAAACGTCGCGGAATGATGACGCTTATATTGACGCGTGCTTGTGACGTTATTGGTTGGAGCGGACATTTTATCCCAGCATCGCTCACGGCTAAAAGTAGTCTGCTTTAATCGCATAATTACACAGTATTTTGGATATTTGTGTTGCTGAATCTTTTGCAATTTGTTCAATTAATAATGGAGACGTCAAAGAAGAATGCTGTTGGTGGAAAGCGGTGGATTGCAGCTGCCTTGAGCAACACAAACACAGCCGGTGTTTCTTTGTTTGTTGTGAAGCTTTAAAATGGAACAGAGCGGTCAAGCGAACATGTTTCCCGGCCACATGTCAACTGGCAGGTTTCGGTGAGAAACTTGTGGTAATCAGTCGGCTCTTGCCGGAGACATGAGCAGAGCTTGCGTCCTCCTGCAGCTGTCAGCGGCAGCTGTGACTTTCTTGGCTCCTCTATGGCTTCTATCAAAGACATTGGCGGTCACCACACTCCTCCGACTTTCAGGTATGACTTTATAATCTCACTAAAACACTAGTAACACAATAAGCAGATAAGGGATTTTCCAGAATTATCCTAGTAAATGTGTCTGATAACAACTGAATCGCTCCCACTGCCCTCGCCTTTTTTTTTTCTCTAGTGCTTCACTCTAACTTTCCTCATCCACAAATCTTTCATCCTCGCTCAAATTAATGGGGAAATTGTTGCTTTCTTGGTCCGAATCACTCTTGCTGCTGGTGGCTATGATTAATGAATTATATTTATATAGCGCTTTTTCTCTAGTGACTCAAAGCGCTTTACATAGTGAAACCCAATTTCCAAGTTACATTCAAACCAGTGTGGGTGGCACTGGAAGCAGGTGGGTAAAGTGTCTTGCCCAAGGACACAACGGCAGTGACTAGGATAGCGGAAGCGGGAATCGAACCTGCAACCCTCAAGTTGCTGGCACGGCCACTCTACCAACCGAGCTAAACCGTGAGGATGTGAGGAGCCCTACAACCCGTGACGTCACGCGCACATCGTCTGCTTCTTCCGGTACAGGCAAGGGTTTTTTATTAGCGACCAAAAGTTGCAAACTTTATCGTCGATGTTCTCTACTAAATCCTTTCAGCAAAAATATGGCAATATCGAAATGATCAAGTATGACACATAGAATGGACCTGCTATCCCCGTTTGAATAAGAAAATCTCATTTCAGTAGGCCTTTAACACTGTAACAAATATGCACCACACTGCGAACCCACACCAAACAAGAATGACAAACACATTTCGGGGGAACATCCGCACCGTAACACAACAAAAGAAATACCCAGAACCCTTTGCAGCACTAACTCTTCCGGGACGCTACAATATACCCCCCCCCCCCAACCCAGCCCTACCTCAACCTCCTCATGCTCTCTCTGGGAGAGCATGTCCCAAATTCCAAGCTGCTGTTTTGAGGCATGTGAAAAAAAATGCACTTTGTGACTTCAATAATAAATATGGCAGTGCCATGTTGGCCTTTTTTTCCATAACATGAGTTGATTTATATTGGGAAACCTTGTTACATTGTTTAATGCATCCAGCGGGCCATCACAACAAAATTAGGCATAATAATGTGTTAATCCCACGACTGTATGTATCGGAAACGGTAATTAAGAGTTGGACAATATCGGCTATCGGCAAAAAAAAACATTATCGGACATCTCTAGAAGCCACACATCAACACAGCGTACTATTACCTGCGCGGCTAGAGGAGGTTGCGTTGCTGTTCCGCCCCCTCTTGTTGGCGCCCTGCACGCAGACACCACGCAGCTTAGATGCCGTGTCACGGTGCTCACCTTTCTGCAAGTGTCGAGGCGTAGACGACGCACTTCGTCATTGCTGCTGGAGCCGTCAGAGGACATCTGCTCCAGGAGCTTCTTTTCCGCATAGGCCTGCTCGTAGTACTTGGCCTTCTGCTCCTTGGTCAACGACGCCCACTGAGCAAACGCAACGTTACGCCCACAGGCGCCAGGTACTCTCTGCAGTTGAGTAAACTACCCTTCGCTCACCAGCTGTCCCAGCAGCTTGTTGACGCCCACGGCGTCCTTCTGCTCGATCTGGGCCTTCAGCGCCGGGCGCTTCTCCCTCAAGAAACACATGAAGGCGCTTGGAGGCTTTTTGTTGCAAGCTCGCCGGTGCCGCTGCTTGCACTTCCTCTTCCGGCTGAAACAGGGGAGACTCGCCTTCCCGCTGCATGGAACCACAACAGACTCAGCATCAGGGCGAGGTCTTGTACTTTTTGAACATCGTGAAGTTGCTGACCTGGGAGAGGGGGTGGACGTGGATGGCGGCGGGGGAGCAGCAGCAGTGGCACCCTGAGAAGCCTCCACCGCTGCGTACAACACTTCTCCATTCCTACACACACACACAAAGGCAGGTTTACGACAAAGTGTGTGTTTTAATAAAGTTGTGTGTGTGTGTAACTCACAGCATGCCAACAGCACGCAAGGTGGCGCCTTCAGGCAGTGGAACCACGGGCAGATTTTTTTTCTGGACACACAAACACATTCAAGGCTGCGTTAATGTCGTCTGTCCACATGATGGCAGTGTGCAACCTTTTTAATTAATCTTCATGGCTTCATGTATCCATCCATTTTCTACCGCTTGTCCCTTTTGGGGTCGCGGGCGTTGCATTAATGAAGTAATAATTTTAAGTATGACATATTAAATCCTGCTTTTCTTAAAAGTCTTGTCTTTCTTCTGGAGTTTGGTATTGCCGCCTCTTAGAAAGTATTCACAGCGCTGAATTTTTTCCACATTTTGTTATGTTACGGCCTTATTAAAAAATTAAATTAATTCATGAACAGTAGTGTCACTTTTTTAAAGAGTTATAAATAGAGATGTCGGATAATGGCTGTTTGGCCAATAACCGACACTATAACTCTTAATTACCGATTTCAATATCAACCAATACCGATATATACAGTCGTGGAATTAACACATTATTATTATGGCAAATTTTGTTGTGATGCCCCGCTGGATGCATTAAACAATGTAACAAGGTTTTCCAAAATAAATAAACTTAATTTATGGGAAAAAATGCCTACATGGCACTGCCATATTTATCATTGGAGTCAGAAAGTGCATTTTTTTTTAACATGCCTCAAAACAGCAGCTTGGAATTTGGGACATGCTCTCCCTGAGAGAACATGAGGAGGTTGAGGTAGGGCGGGGGGTGTATATTGTAGCGTCCCGGAAGTTAGTGCTGCAAAGGGTTCTGGGTATTTCTTCTGTTGTGTTACGGTGCGGATGTTCTCCCGAAATGTGTTTGCCATTCTTGTTTAGTGTGGGTTCACAGTGTGGTGCATATTTGTAACAGTGTTAAAGTTGTTTATACGGCCACCCTCAGTGTGACCTACATGGTTGTTGACCAAAAATGCTTTGCATTCACTGGTGTGTGTGGAAAAAACGTAGATTCTACGTGATTGGACCGGCACTCAAATGCAGTGCCTTTAAGGTTTATTGGCGCTCTGTACTTCTCCCAACATCCGTGTATCACTCCGTACAGCGGCGTTTTAAAAAGTCATACATTTTACCTTTTGAAACCCATCCATCCATTTTTTACCGCTTATTTCCTTTGGGGTCGCGGGGCACGCTGGTGCTTATCTCAGCTACATTCTGGCGGAAGGCGGTGTACACCCTGGACAAGTCGCAACCTCATCGCTAGGCCAACACAGATAGACGGACAACATTCACACACTAGGGCAAATTTAGTGTTGCCAATCAACCTATCCCCAGGTGCATGTCTTTGGAGGTGGGAGGAAGCCGGAGTACCCGGAGGGAACCCACGCAGTCACGGGGAGAACATGCAAACTCCACACAGAAAGATCCCGAGCCTTTGATTGAACCCAAGACTGCTCAGGACCTTCGTATTGTGAGGCAGATGCACTAAGCCCTCTTCCACCGTGCTGCCCACTTTTGAAACCGATACCGATAATTTCCGATATTACATTTTAAAGCATTTATCGGCCCATAATATCGGCAGCTCAATATGATCGGACATCTCTAGTTATTAAGTGTAGTCTCACATTTATAGAGCTGAATGACAATAACAAGGAAGTCTAAGTCTAATTATGAATTATTGACCTATTCAAGGCTCCAATTACATCACATTAAATATTCCACTTTGAGATATTCTTTAGGGAAAATGTTGCATATTTTGTGTTTGCCATATAAAAAACTTAGCTGTTTTTATATGCCAAACACTAAAATGAATTAACAAAAAACATAAACAACAATAAAACTTTTAATTGATGGATAGATCTGAAGTTGATCTCGAGACTACTGTGTTAAAAGTAAACAGTAAAAAAATACATATAATGTATTTTTTAACATTTTAATGAGTAGGACCCTTTGGATCCCCAATCATTTTAGTGGTATTCATTTGTGTGTGTCATTGCTCAAAAAATAATAAAGAATTAAAAAACCAATGTTGTTATGAAATATTTACACTTTTAAGGCTGCAATTAGTATATAATCTCAAATATTCCACTTAAAAATGTTATTGGGGAAAATATTGCATATTTTGTGTTTTTTCCATAAAAAAACAATGTTTTCTTTGACAATAAAAGTATACAACTTAAATCTTTAAAAACATTATACTGAAAGATAGAACTAATGCTGATCCAGATATTTAAACCCTGAATAAAAATAAAGATAATAATACTAAATAATGGCACATTTTTAATATTTTTATACACCAAACCTTTTGGGGTCCCCGGCAGCAAGCCTGAGTGGAGGCCTAAATGTATATTTTTTTGTACATATAAATATATGGCTGCACTAAATTATAATATAAATACATTTAATAAAGTCAAATACAACTAAGGCAACTAGAGAAGTGTCTTACACTTCTCTTTTGTAAAGTAAATCTGAACAGCCGATATGAGCATCTACATCAACTATATCAGTGTGTGGCACTTTCTCGTGCCGGCTGAATGACTCTCTGGACCCCAGCTGTCAAGTGATACAATACTCTTATTTTCAGGCTTCCTTGCTTTTCAGCAAAGTTTGATTGAAGGGTTTTTGGCGAGCGTCTCTCCTTCCGGGTTTCTCTTCCCATTCATGGTCTCCGACGCTCCTGATAAAGAGACAGATGATTAGACAACTCGTTCCAGCTGAGAAATCTCTTCACCTGTCGTTGCTTCACAGCCGGCCGGCTCCTGCACATGCCCCGCCCGCAGGGCACACGCGGACCACGCGCCTTCCACGGGCCTCCACCGCCAGTTTTAGGCCGAGCAGCCGTCCGGCCGCGACCCCCTTCCCCCTGTAGAGGGGCGAGAGAGGAAGTTGGCCACGGCCATCTGCGTACCCGGCCGGTGGACCACCCGGAAGTTGTAGGGTTGCAACGCAAGGTACTACCGGGTGATCCTTGCGTTGGTGTCCCTCATGCGGTGGAGCCACTGGAGCGGTTTGTGGTCCGAGTAGAGACTGAAGGCGCGCCCCAACAGGTAGTAGCGGAGGGCCCCGACAACCCACCGGATGGCAAGGCACTCCCTCTCCACCATGCTGTACCTTGCCTTCCGGCTGAGATACAATACGGGGCGGTCGACGCCCTCCACCTGCTGGGACAGCACCTCCCCCAGTCCCAGACCCGACGCGTACACCTGCAGACAGAAAACGATTCCAAAGTTAGGCATGTGCAGCACCGGCTCCTCACAGAGCGCTTGTTTTACCTTCTCAAATCCCCGCTGGCACTGCTCAGTCCACTGGACCAGTTCTGGAGCACCCTTTCGGGTGAGGTCAGTCAATGGGCCAGTCAAATCCGCGAACCGAGGAATGAACCGGCGGTAATACCCCGCCAGCCCCAAAAAATTGCCTCACCTCTTTTTCTGTCTTGGGAGGTGGACAGGCTGCGATCGCCGCTGTTTTGTCCACCTGCGGCCGCACCTTCGCCCCACCCAAGTGGTACCCCAGATACTGTACCTCCCTCCGGCCAACCGCGCACTTCGCCGGGTTGGCAGTGAGCCCCGCCCGCCGCAGGGACTCGAGCACCGCTCCCACCCGCCGCATGTGTTGTTCCCAGCTGCTACTCTGGATGATGACATCATCCAGGTAGGCAGCCGCGTATGCAGCGTGGGGTCACAGTACCCGGTCCATGAGGCGCTGGAACGTTGCAGGCTCACCGAACAAACCAAAAGGGAGTGTCACGAATTGGTATAAGCCTTCCAGAGTGGACAAGGCCGTGTTTTCCCGGGATTCTGGTGATAAGGGAATCTGCCAGTATCCCTTGGTTAAATCCAGTGTCGTAAAAAAACGAGCAGTGCCTAGCCGATCCAGGAGCTCGTCCACCCAAGGCGTTGGGTACGCGTCGAAAAGTGACACCTCATTCACCTTGCGGTAATCCACACAGAAGCGTACGGACCCATCTTGCTTCCCCACTAGAACTATGGGGCTGTACCACGCACTATGGGGTTCTTCTATTTCCCCTAACTCCATGGAGCATGTTTTTTAATTCTTCCCGCACCACTTTGCGTTTGTGCTCGGGAAGCCTGTAGGGTCGAGACCACAGCGTAACCACCGGGCTGGTCTCAATATGATGGCGGATGAGGTCCGTGCGACCGGGCCGCGGGGAGAACACATCCGAATAGCGCCGCTGTAATTCAGCAACCTCCGCTCTTTGTGCCAATGTGAGCTGGTCGTCACAAGAGAGACGAGGGGAAGAGGCGGAGCGCAGGATCTCCGGCCCCAGCTCCTCCTCCTCTACCGTCACCATGGAGACAGGCTCCGCCTCCCTCCATGCTTTCAGTAGGTTCACGTGGTAAATCTGTGTGTTTCCACCTCGGTCCGAACGCCGGACCTCGTAATCCAACTCAATTGTTTGCTGTGTGACCTCAAAAGGTCTTTGCCACTTTGCTAGTAATTTTGAGCTGGAGGGTGGGAGTAGTACATGTACTTTTTCTCCCAGTGAAAATTTTCTAAGCTGGGTCCCTCGGTTATACGTGCACTGCTGCCGTTGCTGGGTGCGGAGCAAATTTTCGCGTGACAAGTGCCCCACCTTGAGGAGTTTTGCTCGCATGTCCATAACGTATTGGATCTCATTTTTACTGCGGCTTGAATCCTCCTCCCAGTTTTCCTTAATAAGGTCCAGTACGCTGCGCGGCCTCCTGTCGTATAACAACTCGAAAGGCGCAAAGCCGATGGAGGTCTGGGGTGCCTCCCGCATCGCAAACATTAAGGGATTCAGGCATTTGTCCCAATTAGGTTTGTCCTCGTGCGTGAACTTACGGATCATGGTTTTCAGCGTTTTGTTTAATCGCTACACCAGCCCATCAGTTTGCGGATGGTACACGCTGGTGCGGATCGCTTTAATTCCCAGTAACCCGTGTAGTTCCTTCAACGTGCGTGACATAAAGGACGTGCCTTGGTCTGTCAGAATCTCTTTCGGGATTCCAATTGGGGAGATGACCTGAAACAATGCTTGCGCTACACTCTTTGCAGAGATGGAGCGCAGCGGCACTGCCTCGGGATAGCGGGTTGCGTAATCCACCAGGACTAACACAATGCGATAGCCCCGTGTGCTCGGGTGAAATGGTCCGATGAGGTCCATTCCACTTCTGTCGAACGGGACCTCCATGAGTGGTAATGGGCGCAAAGGGGCCTTTGGGATGGCCACCGGGTTAACCAGCTGGAAATCCGGGCAGGTAGCACACAATCGGCGTATGTCTGCCCGGATGCCCGGCCAATAGAACCGGACCATGACCCGAATAAGTGTTTTGTCGTACCCCATGTGGCCTGCTAGGGGATTGCAATGCCCCGCCTGGAACACAATTTCCCTGCAGGGTTCTGGCACCAACAACTGGGTGTATTCCTCGCCCGTTTGCGTGTCACGGCTCACTCTGTATACCATATCTCTAATAATGGCAAAGTGGGGGAATACCCGCGTTTTCCTCGGGCGCACCAGCTGACCGTCGATGTAATCCACCTGGTCCCAGGCCGCGCGCAAAGTTTCATCACGGGACTGCTCAAGGGGAAAATTCTCCGTGGGTTGCCAATGGAGGCCGGGGGCTTACCGCAAAGCCCCCGCCGGTTCCCGCTCGGCAGTGTCGGATGGACCCGCGTCGCCACTGAGTACCGCGCAGCTACTCCCCTGTCCTACAGTCCGTGAACGCATCCCCACACATTGTCCCACTAGATCAGGGGTAGGGAACCTATGGATCGCGAGTCAGATGTGGCTCTTTTGATGACTGTATCTGGCTCTTGGATAAATCTGAGCTGACATTGCTTAACACGATAAGTAATGAATAATTCCACTTGTAATCACAGTGTTAAAAATAACGTTCAAAATATAAAACATTCTCATGCATTTTTCCATCCATCCATCCGTTTTCTACCGCACCTGTTAAAGAAGTTGCGTTAAAGGTAAGAAGTTATTTATTTATTATTGGTTAGTGTGGGGCTTGCCCTCCTGGGGGTTCTTCAGACCACCGAGCACCGACATGAGAGCCTGTTTCAGAGTTACAATATTGTTTTATTTTTCAATTAGTCTCTCAGTTGCTTTCCAGCAATTGTCTTTTTCTCTTTCGTTCTCGCTCGCGCTCTGGCTCCAGCCCCAACCCCAACCCAGTCTCTCCTCCTGGCTGCTGCTTATAACAGAGCAACAGATGATTAGATAACAGGACGCAGGTGGGCCATCTACACACATGTCGCTGATTTCAAGGCCGATCCTGGCAACACCCTGCTTCGCTGCAGGCCCGCAGGGCACGCCCCCTCCACATTTTGCTTCAGAATAACAATGTTATTACAAAGAATAAGAGACCTATTATACTCTAGAAATGTTGGTCTTACTTAAAAATGCATGCGTTTAGTTGTGTTCAGTGTTTAAAAAATATTATATGGCTCTTAAGTAAATACATTCTAAAATATTTGGCTTTTTGGCTCTTTCAGTCAAAAAGGTTCCCGACCCCTGCACTAGATGGCTAAACCCCCTCGAATTTGGTTTTAAAATCATGGGGTGCGTGAGGTGCGCGCTTACGGCAACCTTCACACTATGTTTTTGTCCTTTATACCAGATTTCTACAGGCACAATAGGGTACGTGTGCACATCCCCACGTATACACCTTATTCGCCCTTGTGTCGCATGCCTCAACGCCCCGGGTCGAACCAGGTTCTGGTGGATCATGCCCTGTTTGCAACCCGAATCCACCATGGCCCGGTGTGTACTCCCAAGTACCCTTACCGGGAAGCCATATGTTTCCTCTGGATCGGGGGAGGGTGCTGGAGGTCCGGCAACCTGTATCACCTGGCCCACCTCCATTGCGGAGCACTCCCGCCTCATGTGACCAGGTTGTCCGCACCTCCAACACACCTGCTCTGGTGCTCACGGTGCCGTCTGCAGAGGAAGCCCCCTATCAGCAGCGCCGGTACCCTGAAAGAAAGGAGCAGAGGCACAATTATATCCGCTCAACCCCACCTGTGATGATACTGGTGGTGTGTGTATTTTTTTTTCTCTCGTTTGGTGGGGATATCTGACGCGGGAACCTGCTCGTGGGTCGATGTAGCTCCTGCCGGTCTGGAACGGGGCTCCAATGGTGCTGCTGCCTCGGGTGGTCTGGGTCGTCTGCGCAGGGCCGGTGTGGGTCTCTCTGCCGGTCTTGGGGTCGCCTCCTCCATCCGCGCGTCACGATGGACCGCCAGGTGATCCTCCGCCAGGGTTACCGCTTCGGTCAGGCTCTGTGGTCGGTGGTACCTCACCCATGCCGAGGTACGTGCCGGGATGGCCTCCAAGAATTGCTCTAGCAGGATGAGCTCGAACATGTGGTTGTCTGTTTCCCTCGGCTTGAGCCATCTTGTGGCCGCATCCCTGAGCAGTTGCCCGAGAGCGAATGGCCGGTCCTCTGGTCCCAATTTCAATGACCGGAACCGGCGCCGATGATTCTCCGCGGTGCTGACGACCCGGTCCAGGATTGCTCCTTTAAGATGTTGAAATTGGACTCACGCCGCCGCCGGTAGGCTGAGCGCCGCTCGCTGCGCCTCCCCGCTAGGAGGGGCAACACCCTCACCCCCCACTCTTCTTGCGGCCAGCCGCACGCTGTTGCCGTGGCCTCAAAGATGTCGACCTAAGCTTGCGGGTCTTCGGCCTCCGTCATGCGCTGCATGGGTGCATTTGCTCCGGCGCTTGGTGACCCCCCCGCTCTGCCCATTAGTGACTGCAGTACCTGCGTCTGCTGTTGGCTTCCTGCTGATACCTCCGCCAGCACTCTCCCAAACGCCTCCAGGGGAGTTGGAGCCGTCATTTTTCTTCCTTTTTGGTTCTCTTGGTAGGGCGCCAATGTAGCACTTTTTCGTGCCGGCTGAATGACTCTCTGGACCCCAGCTGTCAAGTGATACAATAGTCTTATTTTCAGGCTTTTTTTGCTTTTCAGCAACGTTTGGTTGAAGGGTTTTTGGCGAGCGTCTCTCCTTCCAGTTTTTTTTCTCCCCACTCATGGTATCCGACGCTCCTGATAAAGAGACAGGTGATTGGACAACTCGTTCCAGCTGAGAAATCTCCTCACCTGTCATTGCTTCACGGCCGGCTCCTGCACATGCCCCGCCCGCAGGGGACACGTGGAACATGCGCCTTCCACACAGTGTTTTTCAACCTTTTTTGAGCCAAGGCACATTTCTTTAATTGAAAAAATGCGGCGGCACTAAAAAACGAAACTTAATTGACGGTAAAAAGTCGTTGTCGCAATTGTTGGATATGACTTTAAAGCATAAGCAAGCATGCATCACTATAGCTCTTGTCTCAAAGTAGGTTTACTGTCACCACCTGTCTCATCACACCATGACTTATTTTCACTTTTTTGCTGTTTACTTGTGTGGTCTTTTAATTCTTGTCTTGCGCTCCTATTTTGGTGGCTTTTTCTCGCTTTTTGGTATATTCCTGTAGCAGTTTCATGTCTTCCTTTGAGCGATATATCCCGCATCTACTTTGTATTAGCAATCGAGAATATTTCAGTTGTATTTATCCTTCTTTGTGGGGACATTGTTGATTGTCATGTCATGTTCAGATTGTGCACGCCATCTTTGTACATTGTGGACGCCATCTTTGTTCCACAGTAAGTCTTTGCTGTCGTCCAGCATTCTGTTTTTTTTTTTTTTACATTTTGTTCTGCACAGCCTTCCCTAAGCTTTAATGACTTTTCTTAGGGGCACTCACCTTTTGTTTATTTTTTGTTTAAGCATTATAACACTTTTTTACCTGCAGGCTGCCGCCCGCAGTTTCCGACATCTACAAAGCAATTAGCTACCGGCTGCCACCTACTGATACGGAAGAGTATTACATCGTTACTCTGCCCAGCTCTAGACAGGACCGACACTCAACAACAACACATCATTTGCAGACTATATTTACTGGTTTGCAAAAAATATTTTTAACCAAATAGGTGAAATTAGATCATCTACCACGGCACACCAGACTGTATCTCACGACCCATTAGTGTGCCGTGGCACAGTGGTTGAAAAACACTGAACTATATGATTTGTCTGAGAAGCTGGACAGGACAAAAAAATATAAATATTGCATTTGTTTTTAAAATAAAAATATCAAAATTGCCCCAGCTTGCTTTGATTTTTCAGTGTGTGGCCCTCAGTGGAAAAAGTTTGGACACCACTGGATTAGGTAGACTAATATGATCCAGTTTAAGAAACGGTTCAAACGCAGTGTTACCAAAGTGCAAGGAAGAAAAGTCATAATAAACATATTCAACTCTTGTTAAAATTGAGAAATAATTGATCACATATTATGTAAATTATATTAAACACACCTTATAATTAGTTAATTAGTCATGTGAACCTTGTGTCAGACATTGAGTACATGAAGTAAACAAATATTTTAGCAATTGCTATGAAACGGAAATGTGTTTGATCAAATAAACTCTGCCTCTTCCGTCCCCCTTTCGGACATGTTGAAATGTAATTAAAATTGTAATTATGTCCACCTTGTAAATAAACCGATACCACATGTTTGGCTTTTGTTTATGAATTTGAACCTGCGGCAGCAAAGAGTCTTACCGCCTGTGGAGGAGCGGGCGGGAAAGGGTAAGCGGGCTGACTGTGGATGACCTGTGGGGGCATCTGACACGGCACGTACTGTGAAGAGAACACAAGGGCACACGTTACCACGCCAGCAGCAACAAAGACAGTGGAACCTGCACAAAACACAAGACAAAACCGCCAGTGTCGCTCTTTTTCTTTGGCTTTTTTCCCCCGCAAAGAGGGAACATCGTGATGTGGACCATGATAGTGATGAAAGATGTCTGTCGTCCTGGCTGCTCAGCACAATATGACTACTTCCACAACCGCCTGTTTTCAACCCGACCACACCCACCAAACCCAAGGGAAAGGCACACGTTGGTTTATGCTAAATTGTCACACACATGCTAAATAGTACATTTCCTATAGGAATGTCAATCTTACAACGCACAAATCAATTGGATTTCCCTTTTTGGGGTGACAATTCTCGATTCATAGGGATTCTTTTAATATTTTATTTGGTGTATAAATTAGGGCTGCAGCTATAAATGATTTTAGTAAGCCAGTAATCTATTTGTTTGATTCATCGAGTAATTGGATAAAACACACTTTATAGGTGAAATGCGTATTTTGGGGAAAATTGCTGGAACAAAGATTTCTGTACTTTCCATAACCTGAATTCACTGTCTTATAACCTTTTTAACATCGATATTTTTTTTATTTTTTTTTACTTCTATTTGCCTTCTTTTAGATTTTTATTTAACCTATTTTTTAGTTTACGTTTTATATTCCATCTTTTATCTTTCTATGTACCTTAATTGACCTTGCTATATTTTTTACATTTTATTTCTTTTTTATTTAACTTATTCTACCTTTTTTTTGCCTTCAATTTATCTTTCATTGAATTTATTTTGCCCTTTATATTCCTTCTTTGACCTTTTATTTTTTTCTATTACACTTGTTTTACCTTTTATTCACTTTATTTTATCTTTTACTTACCTTCTATTTAACCTATTTACCTCTAACTTATTTTACCTTCTATTAAACTTTGTTTACCTTTTATATTCCATCTTTTACCTTAATGTTTACTTTCTTTGACCGCGTTTTATCTTTTACATTTTATTCATCTTCTATTTAACGTATTGTACCCTCAATTTATCTTTTAATTTATTTTACGCTAAATAAATTGCTTATATTTATCTTCTATTGACCTTATTTAACATTTTACTTACCTTCTATTTCACCTATCTTACCTTTTTAATTTACCTTTAACTTATTTTACCTTCTATTTAACTTTGTTTATCTTTTATATTCTATCTTTTACCTTTCTGTTTACTTTCTTTGACCGTGTTTAATCTTTTACATTTTATTTATCTTCTATTTAACTTATTTTACCTTTTCTTTACCTTCAATCTATTTATTTAATTAATTTTACCCTTTACAGTCCTTCTTTTACCTTTTATTCATCTTCTATTTATCTTGTCTTATCTTTTATTGACCTTATTTTACCTTTAATTTATTTTACCCTATTTTACCTTAACTGTTTACCTTTTATAGTCCATCTTTTAGCTTTTCTATTTACTTTCTTTGATCGCGTTTTATCTTTTACATTTTTATTTATTTTCTATTTAACTTATTTTACCTTTTGTTTGCCTTCAACTTATCTTAATTTATTTTGCCCTTTATATTACTTCTTTGACCTCTTATTTATCTTCTATTTAACTTGTTTTACATTTTGTTTACCTTCAATTTAGCTTTTATTTAATTTATTATACGCTTTATATTGCTTCTTTAACCTTTTAACTATCTTCTATTTACCTTATTTTACCTTTTACTTACCTTCTATTTAACCTATTATACATTTTTATTTACCTTTAGCTTATTTTACCATATTTTACCTATTTAACTTTGTTTACCTTTTATATTCCATCTTTTACCTTTCTATTTACCTTATTTGATCTTGTTCTATCTTTTACAATTTATTTATCTTCTATTTAACTTACCGGTATTTTAACCTTTTATTTGACTCCAATTTATCTTTCATTTAATTTATTTTCCCTTTATATTCCTTCTTTGACCTTTTATTTATCTTCTATTTAACTTGTTTTACCTTTTACTTACATTCTATTTAACCTTTTATACCTTTAACTTCCATCCATCCATTTCCTACCGCTTATTCCCTTTCGGGGTATACCTTTAACTTATTTTACCCTATTTTACCTTCCATTTAACTTTGTTTACCTTTTATATTCCCCCTCTTACCTTTCTGTTTACTTTCTTTGACAGTTTTTATCTTTTACCATTTTATTTATATTCTATTTAACTTATCATACCTTTTATTTACCTTCAATGTATCTTTTATTTAATTTATTTTACGCTTTATATTGCTTTTTACCTTTTATTTATCTTCTATTTACCTTATTTTACATTTACTTACCTTCTATTTAACCTATTTTACCTTTTTATTTGCCTTTAACTTATTTTACCTAGTTAACTTAGTTTACCTTTTGTATTCCATCTTTTATCTTTATATTTATCTTATTTGATCTTGTTTTATTTATTTATTTACATTTTTTATATCTTCTATTCAACTCATTTTCCTTTTTATTTACCTTCAATTTATCTTTTATTTAATTTATTTTACGCTTTATATTGCTTCTTTGACCTTTTATTTATCTTCTATTTCACTTGTTTTACCTTTTATTTACCTTTTACTTACCTTCTTTTTAACCTATTTTACCTTTAACTTATTTTACCCTATTTTACCTTCTATTTAACTTTGTTTACCTTATATATTCCATCTTTTACCATTGTATTTACTTTCTTTGACCGTGTTTTATCTTTTACATTATATTTGTATTCTATTTTCCTTATTTTACCGTTTACTTAACTTCTATTTAACCTATTTTACCTTTTTATTTACCTTTAACTTATTTTACCCTATTTTACCTTCTGTTTAACTTTGTTTACCTTTTACATTCCATCTTTTTTCTTCTTCTTTGACCTTGTTTTATATTTTATTTTTTTTGTATTTAACTCATTTTCCCTTTTATTTATCTTCTATGTACCTTTTATTTAATTAATTTTGCCCTTTATTGTCATTCTTTTACCTTTTATTCATCTTCTATTTAACTTGTCTTATCTTTTATTTACTTTTTGTTTACCTTTTGCTTAACCTTTTACATTTAGTTTCACCTTCTTTTACCTATAATTCAATTATATTACCTAACATTTACATTTTACCATCTTTTCCCTTCTATTCAACTTGTTTTACCTTCTTTTTTGTGATACGGATTTTAGACATTTTTATCGGTTACAGTCATTAAACAATTATTTGAAATGACAGAATTACAATCAAAGCTTTCCTAATCAATTTAACTGAATAATCGTTGCTGCTCTAATATAAATTATAATAAAACATTTTTCAAAATAGGTCCTAAAGACATATGCATGCACCAAGTAAGCGCAAAAATGACCCAATTTTTTTATTTTATTTTATTTTTACACACCTTACCTATTCAGTATATAAAAGGCTCTATTTTGGCCAGGGTTTGACACTGGAACAGACTTTATTTTGACACTATTCCCTATGAAAAAAAATATTTTACCTTTTATATTCCTTCTTTTACCTTTTGTCTTCTATTTACCTTCTTTTACTTTTTACATACCTTCTATTTGACATATTTTACCTTTTTATTAATATTTGACTTTTTTTTTTACCCTATTTTACCTTCTATTTAACTTTGTTTACCTTTTATAATATATCTGTTGCCTTTGTTTCCTTTCTTCCTTTATCTTTAAATTGTATTTATCTTCTATTTAAAGGCCTACTGAAACCCACTACTACCCACCACGCAGTCTGATAGTTTATATATCAATGATGAAATATTAGCATTACAACACATGCCAATACGGCTTTTTCTGTTTACTAAATTACAATTTTAGATTTCCCGAGAGTTTCGTGTTGAAAATGTCGCGTAATGATGACGTGTACGCAAGACGTCACGCGCTTTTAGGAAGTATGAGCGCTACGCAAACACACAGCTAAAAGTGGTCTGCTTTACTGCATAATTACACAGTATTTTGGGGATCTCTGTTGCTGAATCTTTTACAATTTGTTCAATTAATATTGGAGAAGTCACAGTAGAAAGATGGAGTTGGGAAGCTTTAGCCTTTAGCCACACAAATTCCTTGTTTAAAATTCCCGGAGCTGAAACTTTCCTATGGATCAGAGCGCGGTCAAGCAGACATAGATCCCAACCGAATGTCAGCCAGCAGGTTTCGGTCAGAAAATTGTGGTTAAAAAGTCAGTTTTTACCAGAGAAAAGCTGAGCTTGAGCCGTCCATACCTGCCGTCGACTCCCCTGAGACACTGCGCGTCAAGACACCCGTGGAGACACCCTTCCGACTATCAGGTACTATTTAACTAACTAAAACAATAGCAACACAATAGAAAGATAAGGGAATTCTGAGAATTAACCTAGTAAATGTGTCTAAAAATATCGGAATCCGTCCCAATGCAATCGCGTTTTTTTTTTTAACTCTTTTTTTTTTTTTTTAGTCCGTCGCTATCAATATCTTCAAACACAAATCTTTCATCCTTGCTCAAATTAATGGGGAAATTGTCGTTTTCTCGGTCCGAATAGCACTTTTTGTTGGAGGCTCCCATTAAAAATAATGTGAATATGCGAGGAGCCCCCACACTTGCGACATCATCGTCTGCGACTTCCGGTAGAGGCAGGGCTTTACTTTTCTCTAAATACCGACAGTTGCGAACTTTATCGTGGATGTTCTCTACTAAATCCTTTCAGCAAAAATATGGCAATATCGTGAAATGATCAAGTATGACACATAGAATGGACCTGCTATCCCCGTTTAAATAAGAAAATCTCATTTCAGTAGGCCTTTAACTTAATTTATATACCTTCAATTTATCTTTAATTTAATTCATTTTACCCTTTATAGTTCTTATTTTACCTTTTATTCATCTTCTATTTAAGTTGTCTTATCTTTTATTTACCTTATTTTTACTTTTTAATTATTTTACCTGCTGCTTAACCTTTTACATTTTGTTTCACCTTTTTTTTTTTACCTGTAATTCAATTATATTGCCTAACATTTACATTTTACCATGTTTTCCCTTCTATTCAAATGTTTTGCCTTCTTTTATGTGATACGGATTTTACACATTTTTGTGAGTTACAGTAATTAAAGAATTATTTCAAACGACAGAATTACAATCAAAGCTTTTATTAATCAGTTCAACTGAATAATTGTTGCTGCCCCAATATCAATTATAATAAAACATTTTTCAAAATAGGTCTTAAAGACATATGCATGCACCAAGTAAGCGCAAAAATTACCCTTTTTTTTAACACACCTTACCTATTCAGTACATAAAAGGCTCTATGATGGCCATGGTTTGACATTGGGACGGACTTTCTTTTGACATTATTCCCTATGAAAAAAAATATTTTACTCTTTATATTCCTTCTTTTACCTTTTATTTATCTTCAATTGACCTTATTTTACCTTTTACTTACCTTCTATTTAACCTATTTTACCTTTTATTTACCTTTAACTTATTTTACCTTCTATTTAACTTTGTTCACCTTTTGTATTCCATCTTTTACCTTTCTGTTTTCTTTCTTTGACTGTGTTTTATCTTTTAAATTGTATTTATTTTCTATTTAACTTATTTTACCTTTCATTTACCTTCAATTTATCTTTAATTAATTTTACCCTTTATAGTCCTTCTTTTACCTTTTAATCAGCTTCTATTTAACTTGTCTTATCTTTTATTTACCTTTTACATTTTGTTTCACCTTATTTTACCTATAATTCAATTATATTACCTACCATTTACATTTTACCATCTTTTCCCTTCTATTCAACTTGCTTTACCTTCTTTTATGTGATATGGATTTTAGACATTTTTATTAGTTAGTTACTAAACAATATTTTGAAACGACAATTACAATCAAAAGCTTTTTTTAATCAGTTTAACGGAATAACACAATATAAATTATAATAAAACATTTTTCAAAATAGGTTCTAATGACATGCATGCATCAAGTAAGCGCAAAAATGACCCAATTTCTTTATTTAATTTTATTTTTACACACCTTACCTGTTCAGTACATAAAAGGCTCTATGATGGCCATGGTTTGACACTGGGACAGACTTTTGACATTATTCCCTATGAAAAAAAATATTTTACCCTTTATATTCCTTCTTTCACCTTTTATTTATCTTCTATTGACCTTATTTTACCCTTTACTTACCTTCTATTTAACCTATGTTACCTTTTTATTTACCTTTAACTTATATTACCTTCTATTCAACTTTCTTTACCTATTGTACTCCATCTTTTACCTTTCTTTTTCCTTTCTTTGACTGTGTTTTATGTGTTTTACATTTTATTTATCTTCTATTTAACTTATTTTACCTTACATTTACCTTCAATTTATCTTTTAATCATCTTCTATTTAACTTGTCTTATCTTTTATTTACCATTTACATTTTGTTTCACCTTATTTTACCTATAATTCAATTATATTACTTACAATTTACATTTTACCATCTTTTCCCTTCCATTCGACTTGTTTTACCTTCTTTTATGTGATATGGATTTTAGACATTTTTTTTAGTTAGTCATTAAACAATATTTTGAAACTACAAAATTACAATCAAAAGCTTTTTTTAATCAGTTTAACGGGATAACCCAATATAAATTATAATAAAACATTTTTCAAAATAGGTTCAAATGACATGCATGCACCAAGTAAGCGCAAAAATTACCAATTTTATTTTATTTTATTCTATTTTTACACACATTACCTGTTAAGTATATAAAAGACTCTATGATGGCCATGGTTTGACACTGGAACAGACTTCCTTTTTACATTATTCCCGATGAAAAAAATTATTTTACGCTTTATATTCCTTTTTTCACCGTTTATTTATCTTCTATTGACCTTATTTTACCCTTTACTTACCTTCTATTTAACCTATTTTACCTTTTTATGTACCTTTAACTTATTTTACTTTCTATTTAACTTTGTTTACCTTTTGTACTCCATCTTTTACCTTTCTGTTTTCTTTCTTTGACTGTGTTTTATGTGTTTTACATTTTATTTATCTTCTATTTAACTTATTTTACCTTTCATTTACCTTTAATTTATCTTTTAATCATCTTCTATTTAACTTGTCTTATCTTTTATTTACCATTTACATTTTGTTTCACCTTATTTTACCTATAATTCAATTATATTACTTACAATTTACATTTTACCATCTTTTCCCTTCCATTCGACTTGTTTTACCTTCTTTTATGTGATATGGATTTTAGACATTTTTATTAGTTAGTCATTAAACAATATTTTGAAACTACAGAATTACAATCAAATCAGTTTAACGGAATAACCCAATATAAATTATAATAAAACATTTTTCAAAATAGGTTCTAATGACATGCATGCACCAAGTAAGCGCAAAAATGACCCATTTTTTTAATTTAATTCTATTTTTACACACATTACCTGTTAAGTATATAAAAGACTCTATGATGGCCATGGTTTGACACTGGAACAGACTTCCTTTTTACATTATTCCCTATGAAAAAATGTATTTTACCCTTTATATTCCTTTTTTCACCTTTTATTTATCTTCTATTGACCTTATTTTACCCTTTACTTACCTTCTATTTAACCTATTTTACCTTTTTATGTACCTTTAACTTATTTTACTTTCTATTTAACTTTGTTTACCTTTTGTACTCCATATTTTACCTTTCTGTTTTCTTTCTTTGATTGTGTTTTATGTTTTAAATTTGATTTATCCTCTATTTAACTTATTTTACCTTTCATTTATCTTTAATTCATTTTACCCTTTATAGTCCTTATTTTACCTTTTAATCATCTTCTATTTAACTCGTCTTATCTTTTATTTACCTTTCACATTTTGTTTCACCTTCTTTTACCTATAATTCAATTATATTACCTACCATTTACATTTTACCATATTTTCCCTTCTATTCAACTTGTTTTACCTTCTTTTATGTGATATGGATTTTAGACATTTTTATTAGTCATTAAACAATATTTTGAAACAACAGAATTACAATCAAAAGCTTTTTTTAGTCAGTTTAACGGAAAAACCCAATATAAATGATAATAAAACATTTTTCAAAATAGGTTCTAATGACATGCATGCACCAAGTAAGCGCAAAAATTACCCCATTTTTTTATTTTATTCTATTTTTACACACATTACCTGTTAAGTACATAAAAGACTCTATGATGGCTATGGTTTGACACTGGAACAGACTTTCTTTTGATATTATTCCCCACTTGTTCTGCCTGAAAGGTTTCACTGCGCACATGTCATAAAGCAGCATTCATGCAAAACAGTGCGCCGCCACAAAGCAGATTGTACTGCTTCAAGCTATTTTTGGACACCCGACCACACAAAGACTTAAGTACTGTACTTTGGATGTGACCGCATCCTTTTGTGGAGTCATGACAACTTTCCACTGCAGGTGATAAGAATTCATCGCCTGCCGTCAATTTTAAAACCGTGTACTCAGCAAAACCTTCCAGCACTGTTGCATGACGGGATAACTCCTCGCCATCCACTCACCTGCTGACGGAAAGGAGCCCCCGCCTGGCGGCCGAGGTGAAAAGGGTGCATGAGGTACGGATTATACTGCGGCCCGTAGCCCATGCTGGAAATGGACACTATTTGGCTGTGGGGGAGGTAAGGCGGACGCAGCGGGAAGCGCCCGGCGAAGCCTCTGATGTCGCCGTGAGCGTCGAACGCCATCCCGGGATAGGCGGCCGACGGAGGCGGCGGCGGTATGTGGTGGCTGGTGAGAGGATGAGGAGGGAGAGGATGAGGCGGGTTGGCGGTGTCGCACAGGATGTTGGAGCACAACTCCTGGAGGGTGTCGGCGACATCCTGCCACTCCAGCTCGCCGACGATCTGCTCAAACTCTTCTCTGAGCTTCTCCATGGCGCCGCCACGTTCGATTCTGCACACCTGTCACACACACACAACCAATGACACTTCTATTTAATGCGCCATACGCTGAAAACATGCATTATTGTTGACCGTTGTGAGCAAATACATTTTGAATTTGTACATTCAGACACCACAATAAATGTCATTTGAATTGAAATCCAAAGTAAGTCTGATATTTAGTTTGACAATGTTGTCATTTGAACGTTATACCATTTATAACTTCGCATCCACTCGTTACAACGGAGCTGTGACGTCACAAAGTCAACATTTTTCCCCCCCGCCGTTTGCATTTGCCGAAAAAAAAAAAAAAAGACTAAAAAACATTTTGTCAAATTATGTAAAATATTTAAGTGCGGCAATTCAGCATTTTACGTAACATAAAAGTTTCGGCCATTTTACGTAAATTAAAACATATTCATGATATTCATGAAGAGAGTAATAGTGTTCAGTACTGTAAAAAAATCGTTTTAAAAATATTAACACATCGATAATTATGCTGTTTAAAAGTATAACCTTAGTTGAAAATGTCCCCACTAAATAAGTAAAAGTGACAACTTCGGGTGACTTTTCGAGCTATAGTCTCAAGTACCGAACGCAGGTTGGCTACCTGTTAGCAACGGTTAGCTTCCAGACTTTTGGCGGTCCACCGGCTCTGGTACACTCTCGCTGGACCGCTAAAGTTGTCTAAAATTCGGTCGGACGTGTCCACGGTGGCGCATCGAGACACAATTCTTCCCCAATTTGTGTGCTCGGTGCAGATTTGGGGCAACGGTTCCGATTTATTAAAAAATCCACTAGCTTAATGACGTCGGCGAAGAAGCTCCACCCATCGCCTCGGAGAAACGGGTTGCCATGGTGACGGCAGAGGAGGCAGACGTCACTTAATAAGGACAAATAAATAAATAAATAAAAATGTATGCAAGTCCGGACCGATAAAATCAATTAAACACAGTGGTCCACTTTTTTTTTGTTTATTATTAAAAAATAAATAAATAAATAAATAAAAAGGCTTTACTGTGTCATCAACATTAGACAGAAAAATACAAAAAAAAGAGGTGAATAAATCAGGACTGGAAACCATTAAATCAGGGGTGTCAAACGTACGGCCCGCGGGCCTGATCAGCATGAAATTGGCACCCGCCCACACGCCAAAAGCGGGTAACTTTGTGATTGGCGGATGCAACTGTCAATCTACCTGCCACATTGGCGGGTAGCCAATAAGACAGGGATCGGGAACCTTTTTGGCTGAGAGAGCCATGAAATCCAAATATTTCACAATAAGAGCCATATAACATTTTTCAACACATTTTTCAATTTGTGCATTTTTAAGTATGACCAACATTTGCAGAGTATAATAAGTCTCTTATTCTTTTTAACACCATTGTTATTATAAAAGTTAACCAATAATACATATAATACTTCTTACCATCTTGAACAGGTGCGGTAGAAAACGGATGGTTGGATTAAAATGCATGAGAATGTTTTATATTTTGATCGTTATTTTTGACACTGATTACCAGCAGAATTCTTCATTACTTATCGTGTTAAGCAATGTCAGCTAAGATTTATCTGAGAGCCATATGCAGTCATCTGGCTCTAGAGCCATAGGTTCCCTAACCCTGATTTAAGCATTAGACACCTTTTTACCTGCACCCTGCCTCCCGCTGTTTCCCACATCTACAAAGCAATTAGCTTCCGACTGCCACCTACTGATACGGAAGAGTATTACACGGTTACTCGGCATAGCTCGGTTGGTAAAGTGGCCGTGCTAGCAACCTGAGGGTTCCAGGTTCGATTCCCGCTTCCGCCATCCTAGTCACTGCCGTTGTGTCCTTGGGCAAGACACTTTACCCACCTGCCCCCAGTGCCACCCACACTGGTTTAAATGGAACTTAGAAATTGGGTGTCACTTTGTAAAGCACTTTGAGTCAGTAGAGAAAAGCGCTATATAAATATAATTATCTGAGAGCCATATGTAGTCATCAAAAGAGCCACATCTGGCTCTAGAGCCATAGGTTCCCTACCCCTGCAATAAGAAAACACAACACTGACTAAGCGTTGTGTGTTATTGACCAATCAGGTAGCCTATGTGTGTTGTGTGTTCTAAGCAAGCCCCCACGCCATTTTATTGGATTTTAAAACCAAAGTGTGGCAGCATATCGCTGGCGTGAAGGGGCCCGCGCCGGCTTTAACAGGCCAACAAAAGGAGGACGAGGAGTACGATTTAAAAAATAAAAATAAAAAAAACGTTTTAATACGAAGTGGAAAGTAAGCGGGGATGGCAAGGTTTGCGACTGGCTGGTTTACGACGTCACAACAGAAGAGATGTACTGTCAGGATTGCCGTATGTATGGCTCGGAGAAAGCGAAATCAAACCCATTTGTAATCGGGACAAAAAACTTAAAGTCCTACTGAAATGAGTTTTTCTTATTTAAACGGGGATAGCAGCTCCATTCTATGTGTCATACTTGATCATTTTGCGATATTGCCATATTTTTGCTGAAAGGATTTAGTAGAGAACATCCACGATAAACTTCGCAACTTTTGGTCGCTAATAAAAAAGCCTTGCCTGTACCGGAAGTAGCAGACGATGTGCGCGTGACGTCACGGGTTGTAGGGCTCCTACCAAGAATTCGACGATTTCCCCATTAATTTGAGCGAGGATAAAAGATTCGTGGATGAGGAAAGTTAGAGTGAAGGACTAGAAAAAAGAAAAAAAAGGTGAGGGCAGTGGGAGCGATTCAGATGTTATTAGACACATTTACTAGGATAATGTCATGATCCGTGGTCTGGATCATGTTTAGTTTAGTTATTTTCTGTTAGTTTGGACTCCCTTTGTTGTTTGTGTACCTTGTGAGTTAGTTTGGTCACCATGGTAATGTGTTAATTTCACCTGCTGCAGGTTCCAGACGCACACCTGTTTTTGTTGATTACTTTCTTATTCAAGCCTGCCTTGTCCCGTCAGTCGGTCTTGGTCCCTGTTTGCGGTAAGCAACAATCACGTATGCTATTCTTGTTTCCTGAACCTGTGCTAGTGTTAGCATTAGCTTCCGTGCGCTCGGCACGCGTTTCTTTTGTGTATTTCGTCTGTTTTTGTACCAGTGTTTTTCTTATTAAATCATTTTACCTTTACGTTGTTTGCACTGGAGGAACGATCCCGCAGTAAAATGCGACCCACACGTGACAGATAATTCTGGAAAATCCCTTATCTGCTTATCAGGGGTGTGGGAAAAAATCGATTCGAATACGAATCGAATCGTTTACGTTGTGCGATTCAGAATCGATTCTCTTTTTTTTTAAATCGATGTATTTTTTTTTTTTTTTTTTTAATCAATCCAACAAACCACTACACAGCAATACCATAACATTGCAATCCAATTCCAAAACCAAACCTGACCCAGCAACACTCAGAACTGCAATAAACAGAGCAATTGAGAGGAGACACAAACACGACACAGAACAAAGCAAAAGTAGTAAAACAAAAATTAATATTATCAACAACAGTACCAAAATTAGTTATAATTTCAGCATACCAGTGATTAAAAATCCCTCATTGACATTATCATTAGACATTTATAAAAATTAAAAAAAGACAACACCACTTGGTCACAGTGGCTTACACTTGCATCGCATCTCATAAGCTTGACAACACACTGTGTCCAATGTTTTCACAAAGATAAAATAAGTCATATTTTTGGTTCGTTTAATAGTTAAAACAAACTTACATTATTGCAATCAGTTGATAAAACATTGTCCTTTACAATTATAAAAGCTTTTTTAAAAAAATCTACTACTCTGCTTGCATGTCAGCAGACTGGGGTAGATCCTGCTGAAATCCTATGTATTGAATGAATACAGAATCGTTTTGAATCAGAAAAATATCGTTTTTGAATCGAGAATCGAATCGAATCGAATCAAAAACATCGATATATTATCGAATCGTGACCCCAAGAATCGATATTGAATCGAATCGTGGGACACCCAAAATTTCACAGCCCTACTGCTTATTGTGTTACTGGTGTTTTAGTGAGATTATATGGAATCTGAAAATCGGAGGGGTGTGGTGACCGCCAGTGTCTCTGAGGGGAGCCACGTTTCTCGACGAGGCGAAGCGAAGGCAGCCGTTCGGGCCGGGCTGAGCTTTTTCCCCCCCCCTCCTCCACGGTGGAAGCATCCCAGGTTCGGGGGCGGCCGGTCGGAGGAGGCAAGAGAGTCCGCAGCTGCCTCTTTGACAGGTGCAGGAGGAATGACGCAAGCTATCCGCTCATGTCTACAGTAAGAGCCGACTTATTACCACAATTTTCTCACCGAAACCTACCGTTTGACATGTGTTAGGGAACCATGCTCGCTTGACCACTCTGTTCCAAGAACCATTCTTATGCATTTTCTGAGTCGTTCACCTTTATTTTAGGCACAGAAAATTTTGGCTGGTAAAAAAACCACTGTGGTTTCAAAATCCACCTGCCGCAGTGGCTGGTGGCCAAAAAAGTTCACTTCAGGCCCTGGGCCCGCGTAAAGGTTTTATCCGGCCCGCAGGATAAATTTGCTAAATTCCGCCTGGATCCCAACACGCATCCTCAACACCCTCTGGCAACCATACTCAGATAAGTCTCACACTTCGTCACACTACATCTCTTTGGTTAAATACACATCTCACTCACACACTAAACTGTCATTAAATACGCTGACAGCTAACGACGTCATCGTTCCTCTGCCGTCTTCTTCTCCCGTTGTACCATCACATAAAATAAAAAGTATATATATATATATATATATATATATATATATATATATATATATATATATATATATATATTTTTTTTTTTTTTTATAAAAAATTCTTCTGCGGCCGGGTACCAATCGGGCCACGGCCCGGTGGTTGGGGACCACTGCTTTAGACCACCAATAACAAGGCTCAGGTGGACCATCTACGCACCTGTCGCTGATTTCGAGGCTGGTCCTGGCACACCCCAGTTCGCTGCTGGCCCGCAGGCCACGCCCCTCCACAGTTAGCTTTCAGAATAACAATGTTATTACAAAGAATAAGAGACCTACTATACTCTAGAAATGTTGGTCTTGCTTAAAAATGCACGCGTTTAGTTGTGTTCAGTGTTAAGAAAAATATTATATGGCTCTTACGGAAATACATTTTAGAATATTTGGCTTTTTGGCTCTCTCAGCCAAAAAGGTTCCCGACATCTGCTCTTGCCTTTAAATAGACCTCCTTTTTAGACCAGTTGATCTGCCGCTTCTTTTCTTTTTCTCCTCTGTCCCCCCCCTCCCTTGTGGAGGGGGTCAGGTCCGATGGCCATGGATGAAGTACTGGCTGTTCAGAGTCGGGACCCAGGATGGACCGCTCGCCTGTGTATCGGTTGGGGACATCTCTACGATGCTGATCCGCCTCCGCTTGGGACGGTTTCCTGTGGACGAGACTCTCGCTGCTGTCTTGGATCCGCTTGAACTGAACTCTCGCGGCTGTGTTGGAGCCACTATGGATTGAACTTTCACAGTATCATGTTAGACCCGCTCGACATCCATTGCTTTCGGTCCCCTAGAGAGGGGGTTGCCCACATATGAGGTCCTCTCCAAGGTTTCTCATAGTCATCATTGTCACTGGCGACGCACTGGGTGTGAGTTCTCCTTGCCCACTGGGTGTGAGTTTTCCTTGCCCTTATGTGGGTTCTTCCGAGGATGTCGTAGTGGTTTGCACAGTCCTTTGAGACATTTGTGATTTAGGGCTATAAAAATAAACATTGATTGATTGACATTGAGTATTATGGTAGACCCACTCAACATCCATTGCTTTCGGTCCCCTAGGGCGGGGGTGGGTAGCCCACATATGCGGTCCTCTCCAAGGTTTCTCATAGTCACTGTCACCGACGTCCCACTGGGTGTGAGTTTTCCTCGCCCTTGTGTGGGCTCTACCGAGGATGTCGTTGTGGTTTGTGCAGCCCTTTGAGACACTAGTGATTTAGGGCTATATAAATAAACATTGATTGATTGATTAAAGTATGAAAATGAGCCGGAATTTTTGAATGAAAGAAACTGCTGTTCTTCATGTGTCCACTAGATGTCACAATAGTAATTCTTTGTATTTTTGATGCTAAATATGTAAAAAAAAAAAAAAATAAACCACATGTTAGTGCACCAGTCGAGGAAAATAGTCAAACTACATAAATAACATCCTGTAATTTGATTTTGATATTTTTTTTGTCTTGATAGATTGAAAATTAACACCAATGAGTTGACTGATGTACATTATCACATAATTTATCCAGAAAGTATAAATAACGACAAAAAAAGATAGAATACTATTAAACGCAACATGTAAGTGTAAAAAAAAAAAAAATAGCAACAACATTATGAATTTTCTTGTTCTATTTTTTTTAAACAAAACAATCACAAGTTGTCTTTATTTTTAAGTTATCGTGTCGTTATTTTACCAGTCCGGCCCACTTGGAGTATGTTTTTCCCTACGTGGCCCCCCATCTGAAATGAGTTTGACACCCCTGCATTAAATCAATTCAGAGGTATTGTCTTAAAGCCAAACCAAAACATATGTTAGAGTCGCCTTTTGCAGAGAGCCAACAGTACATGACATGAATTGATCAATGATAGCAATATAACTACAATATTACTGCTATTCATCACTGTGCTGAGAAAGGGAGCGCCGTTATTGGCTGTTCAATATCTAGGACGACGGAGCAATAAATACCACTGGCACATCCACTGCCTTTTTGGTGGGCGTGTCTGTTTATCAACTGCGGAGAGTGCCAGCGCCATCTAGTAGCTGTATGGCGCTCACAAGGACACTCGTGGACTGTGACTATATAGGTTAGGCTCTAGCCTATATAGTTACAGTCCACGAGTGTCCTTGTGAGCTACTTCTTGGGTACTGATTAATGCGAAGGGCTACCAGTTTGATACACACTTAAATAAATTGCCAGAAATAGCCCATTTGCTCAATTCACCTTTAACTCTGTTATTTTTAAGAATGAATGATATTTATCTTTGTGGAAATGATTTCTCACAATAAATATATAAAGAAAAAGATAAATATACAAAACAAAAAAAAATTGGTATTTCTGTCTGTCATTCCGTCGTACATTTTTTTTCCTTTTACGGAAGGTTTTTTGTAGAATAACTGATGAAAAAAACACTTAATTGAACAGTTCAAAAGAGGAGAAAACACGTAAAAAATGAAAATTAAATTTTGAAACATAGTTTATCTTCAATTTCGACTCTTTTAAAATTCAAAATTCAACCGAAAAAAAAGAAGAGAAAAACTAGTTGATTCAAATATTTTTGAAACAATTCAAAAAAGAATTTATGGAACATCATTAGTAATTTTTCCTGATTAAGATTAATTTTAGAATTTATTTTGATGACATGTTTTAAATAGGTTAAAATCCAATCTGCACTTTGTTAGAATATATAACAAATTGGACCAAGCTATATTTCTAACAAAGACAAATCATTATTTCTTCTAGATTGTCAAGAACAAAAATTTTAAAAGAAATTCAAAAGACTTTGAAATAAGATTTAAATTGGATTCTACAGATTTTCTAGATTGGCCAGAATAATTTCTTAAAATTTGAAACATTAGTTTGAAGAAATATTTCACAAATATTCTTAGTCAAAAAAACAGAACCTAAAATGAAGAATTTAATTAAAAATGATTTATTATTCTTTACAATAAAATAAATAAATTTGCTTGAACATTGATTTAAATTGTCAGGAAAGAAGAGGAAGGTATTTAAAAGGTATGTGTTTAAAAATCCTAAAATCATTTTTAAGGTTGTATTTTTTCTCTGAAATTGTCTTTCTGAATGTTATAAAAAGTAAAGTAAAAAAAAAAAACAAATGAATTCATTTAAACAAGTGAAGACCAAGTCTTTAACATATTTTCTTGGATTTTCAAATTCTATTTGAGTTTTGTCCCTCCCAGAATTAAAAATGTCGAGCAAAGGGAGACCAGCTTGCTAGTAAATAAAAACAATTTAAAAAATAGAGGCAGCTCACTGGTAAGTGCTGCTATTTGAGGTATTTTTAGAACAGGCCAGCGGGCGACTCATCTGGTCCTTACGGGCGACCTGGTGCCCGCGGGCACCGCGTTGGTGACCCCTGGGTTAGAGTGTTTGCTGAAGAGAAGAAAAAAAAAAAACACGGCCAAAATTACACCTCCAATGTGTTAATAGCAGGCAGAATGTAATTTTAAGATGTGTGGCGAAGTCTTTTAAAGAAAGCTATTTTTAAAAATGTACTACAAAGGTGTCCTATAGAGGGAAACGTGTGTCAAGTGGACGACATGCATGCTGATTTATAGAGAGCTGACAGACGAAAAGTAGGCAGAAAGTCATTTTAGACGCGTAGTGGAGCCTTTTTAATTTTTTTACAAAGCTGTCCGCTCCGATGAAAAATGTGCATCAAGTGGAGAACACACTGATGAGTTGAGCAGAGCAGAGCAGCTTAGCTACAAATTGTAGGAAAAATCAATCAATCAATCAATGTTTATTTATATAGCCCCAAATCACAAATGTCTCAAAGGACTGCACAAATCATTTCGACTACAACATCCTCGGAAGAACCCACAAAAGGGCAAGGAAAACTCACACCCAGTGGGCAGGGAGAATTCACATCCAGTGGGACGCCAGTGACAATGCTGACTATGAGAAACCTTGGAGAGGACCTCAGATGTGGGCAACCCCCCCTCTAGGGGACCGAAAGCAATGGATGTCGAGCGGGTCTAACATGATACTGTGAAAGTTCAATCCATAGTGGCTCCAACACAGCCGCGAGAGTTCAGTTCAAAGCGGATCCAAGACAGCAGCGAGAGTCCCGTCCACAGGAGACCATCTCAAGCGGAGGCGGATCATCAGCGTAGAGATGTCCCCAATCGATACAGGCGAGCGGTCAGTCCTGGGTCTCGACTCTGGACAGCCAGTACTTCATCCATGGTCATCGGACCGGACCCCCTCCACAAAAACGCCATTTCAAGGCGTGCAGCGAAGCCTCTCTTTTCTTCACAAAGCAGGGTAAAAAGTGCATCAAGTGGATGACATGCACGCTGACTATTTAAATTGAGGAGACCTGATGACTGACGAATCGAAGCCAAAACATAATTTTAAGAAGTGTAGCGAAGCGTCTTTTGATTTAAAAAATAAAATAAAAAATGAATAACTTTCCTCTACAGGGGAAACCTTGCATCAAGTGTACGGCAGACATGCTGACTTGACTGATGAATCGTAGTCAAAACAAAATTTCAAGGCGTGTAGCGAAGCCTCTCTTATTTTCACAAAGCTATCCTCTACAGCAATGGTCACCCGTAAGGACCAGATGAGTCGCCCGCTGGCCTGTTCTAAAAATAGCTCAAATAACAGCACTTACCTGTGAGCTGCCTCTATTTTTTAACTTTATTTATTTACTAGCAAGCTGGTCTCGCTTTGCTCGACATTTTTAATTCTAAGAGAGACAAAACTCAAACAGAATTTGAAAATCCAAGAAAATATTTTAAAGACTTGGTCTTCACTTGTTTAAATAAATTCCTTTTTTTTTCTTCTTATAACTTTCGGAAAGACAATTTTAGAGAAAAAATACAACCTTAAAAATGATTTTAGGATTTTTAAACACATAAAACTTTTTACCTTTTCAATTCCTTCCTCTTCTTTCCTGACAATTTAAATCAATGTTCAAGTAAATTTATTTGTTTTATTGTAAAGAATAATAAATACATTTTAATTTGATTCTTCATTTTAGCTTCTGTTTTTTTTCGACAAAGAATTTTTGTGAAATATTTCTTCAAACTTATTATGATTAAAATTTGAAAAAAAATCTAGAAAATCTGTAGAATCTAATTTCAATCCTATTTCAAAGTCTTTTGAATTTCTTTTAAAATTTTTGTTCTGGAAAATCTAGAAGAAATAATGATTTGTCTTTCTTAGAAATATAGCTTCGTCCAATTTGTTATATATTCTAACAAAGTGCAGATTGGATTTTAACCCATTTAAAACATGTCATCAACATTCTAAAATTAATCTTTATCAGGAAAAATTACTAATGATGTTGCATAAATTATTTTTTAAATTTCTTCAAAAAGATTCGAATTAGCTAGTTTTTCTCTTCATTTTTTTCGGTAGAATTTTGAATTGTAAAGAGTCGAAATTGAAGATAAACTATGTTTCAAAATGTAATTTGCATTTTTTTGTGTGTTTTCTCCTCTTTTAAACCGTTCAATTAAGTGTTTTTTTCATCATTTATTCTCTACAAAAAACCTTCCGTAAAAGGAAAAAAAAATGTACGACGGAATGACAGACAGAAATACCCATTTATATATATATATATATATATATATATATATATATATATATATATATGTGTATGTATGTATGTATGTATGTATGTATGTATGTATGTATGTATGTATGTATGTATGTATATATATATATATATGTTTGTATAGATTTATTTATTAAAGATAAATTTAGCAAATTGGCTATTTCTGGCAATTTATTTGTGTATCAAACTGGTAGCCCTTCGCATTAATCAGTACCCAAGAAGTAGCTCTTGGTTTCAAAAAGGTTGGTGACCACTGCTCTACAGGGAGAGATTTTCACCAAGTAGACGACACACTTGCAGATTAATAGAGTTGAGGACACAAGCTAAATGACGTATATTAGGCAGGACATCATTTTAAGATGTGTAGCAAAGCCTTTCCCCCCAACAACTGTTCTATACAGGGAGAATGTGCATCAAGTGGATGACTAACATGCAGATTAATAGAACGGAGGATACCAGCTGACGGACGAATAGTAGGCATAACTTAATTTTAGGACCGTATTTCCTTGAATTGCCGCCGAGCATATAGTATGCGCCTGCCTTGAATTACTGCCGGGTCAAACTCGCTTCACAAAATAATTAGCGCATGCTTAGTATTACCGCCGGGTCAAACTCGTTACGTCACGAGTGACACTTCCCATGTCTTTTATTGAGAAATAAACAAAGTCAAACTGCTCAAGCCATGTCCTTCCTTGGAGGTCCTGGGAACCCGCAAGACGACGGCTTGAGATTGTCACAATACAATAGCTGCGTGTCTCAAATATGAGTCATTAAATGACTCCCGCCTCCTGGTGGTAGAGGGCGCTAGTGATCCTTCTTGCGACTACTCGGCTGCGGAAGAAGTGACAATGAGTGACGTGGCGGGTGCACAACATACCTTTTAGGATGTAACACCTATGCTGGCTATGTAAACAACCGGGCCGAAATAAAGCATGTTGCAGTCCTAAATACCCAGTGTATTATTTATACAATAACACTTCATGGCGGCAGCGGTGGGAAAAAGAGATCATCCACGGAGCAGAACGGGAGGGGGAGTTGTCCGAGGATAATTCGGAACCGAGCTAACTGATAGCAGTTTTCAAAACTGGACTTTCAATCGAAGCTTGAGGTAATAAAGGAAGATCTCCATCCAGACAGAGAGACTTTTAAAACTGAAGAAAGATAAGGAAGACTTCTATAAACAAGTTATCGATGCTTTTGATCAGAAGGAGCTGGCATGGATTTCATTTATAAGTAAAGGTAAGACCATAATAACATTTTTTTTAATTAAATGTGCTTTCCATGATGGTCTCCTTACATCACACTCAAATTTTCACTGCATGCCTTTGGTAAGTGCTTGAGTGAGAAGAGGTTTTAAAACAATTAGCGCATGCTTACTTTTAACGCATGCCTTTGGTAAGCGCAGGAGTGAGAAGAGGTTTTAAATTAATTAGCGCCCCGGCGGAAATTCAAGTTAATACGGTAGTTCCAAAGTCGAGCATGTGACGGATTAAAATGTTGGTCACTCCAATGTTTCCACATTCTGTCAAAAGAGTAAAAAGTAAGAAGCATTGCAGCTTTGACATGTTCCATTCACATCGAGCTCGCTCGCTAAAACAACATTTCAGGATGTAAGCGTGAGGTTTCTGCTGCGATCCCGTCCAGTCGACGCACGCCAGCCGTCGAGAGTCCTGCCCGTGTTATTTTGACAACATCACGTCCGACGTTCTTGCTTCTCCTCCTCTGTTTTATGTCCTCGCTGCCACAAATCAAGCTGGCGTGTGCTATGAGAACGTTTATAGTTTCCAAATGTTTCCTCGGAGACTTCCCCTCCGCTCCACAGGGGGGTCGTGTGGCCGGCCGCCATTAAGGACGTGCGGGCGGCGGCTTGGTCAAAACCAGAAACAGGTGGCAGTCTAGACCGCGGCAGAGAGGGAGCGGCAAGCATCCATGACACAAGCTGACCTGTGAGAGACCTTTTCATTTTTGAAGATGTGACACTAATATGATGATTATCTTCTTCGTACTTGTGTTGTAGAATATTGGTTGGGAAATGACCAAAATTCAAATCATCGTCAGAACCCAACATTGATTAAACGTTGTCAAAAAGCAGGTTGTTTCAACGTTGTATTTGTGTTGTAGAATATTGGTTGGAAAATAACTAATTTCGATGGTCAAATCATCGTCAAAACCTGACATTGAATAAACATTAAAAAAGATGTTGTTTCAATGTTGTATTTGTGTTGTAGAATATTGGTTGGGAAAATGAGCAAAATTCGACGGTCAAATAAACGCCAGAAACCAACATTAACTAAACGTCAAAAAGCATGTTGCATTTGTGTTGTAGAATAGTGGTTGGGTAAATGAGCAAAATTCAACAGTCAAATAAACGCCAGAACCCAACATTGATTAAACGTCGTCAAAAAGCATGTTTTTTCAATGTTTTTGTGTTGTACAATATTGGTTGTGTAAATGACCAAAATTCAATGGTCAAATCAACGTCAGAACCCAACATTTATTAAACGTCATCAAAAAGCATGTTGTTTCAATGTTGCATTTGTGTTGTAGAATATTGTTTGGGAAATTACCAAAATTCAAATCAACGTCAGAACCCAACATTGATTAAACGTTGTCAAAAAGCAGGTTGTTTCAACGTTGTATTTGTGTTGTAGAATATTGGTTGGAAAATGACTAATTTCGATGGTCAAATCAACGTCAAAACCTGACATTGAATAAACATTAAAAAAGATGTTGTTTCAACGTTTTATTTGTGTTGTAGAATATTGGTTGGGAAAATGAGCAAAATTCGACGGTCAAATAAACGCCAGAACCCAACATTAACTAAACGTCGAAAAGCACGTTGTATTTGTGTTGTAGAATATTGGTTGGGTAAATAAGCAAAATTCAACGGTCAAATAAACGCCAGAACCTAACATTGATTAAACGTCGTCAAAAAGCATGTTTTTTCAATGTTGTATTTGTGTTGTAGAATATTGGTTGGGAAAATGACCAAAATTCATGGTCAAATCAACGTCAGAACCCAACATTTATTAAACGTCATCAAAAAGCATGTTGTTTCAACGTTGCATTTGTGTTGTAGAATATTGGTTGGGAAATGACCAAAATTCAAATCAACGTCAGAACCCAACATTGATTAAACGTTGTCAAAAAGCAGGTTGTTTCAACGTTGTATTTGTGTTGTAGAATATTGGTTGGAAAATAACTAATTTCGATGGTCAAATCAACGTCAAAACCTGACATTGAATAAACATTAAAAAAGATGTTGTTTCAACGTTGTATTTGTGTTGTAGAATATTGGTTGGGAAAATGAGCAAAATTCGACGGTCAAATAAACGCCAGAACCCAACATTAACTAAACGTCAAAAAGCATGTTGCATTTGTGTTGTAGAATATTGGTTGGGTAAATGAGCAAAATTCAACGGTCAAATAAACGCCAGAACCCAACATTGATTAAACGTCGTCAAAAAGCATGTTTTTTCAATGTTGTATTTGTGTTGTAGAATATTGGTTGAGAAAATGACCAAAATTAATGGTCAAATCAACGTCAGAACCCCACATTGATTAAACGGCATCAAAAAGCATGTTATTTCAATGTTGTTTTTGTGTTGTAGAATATTGGTTGGGAAAATGACAGAAATTCAATGGTCAAGTCAACGTCAGAACCTGACATTGAATAAACATAAAAAAGAATGTTGTTTCAACATTGTATTTATGTTGTAGAATATTGGTTGGGAAAATGACCAAATTTCAATGGTCAAATCAACGTCAGAACCCAACATTGATTAAACCTTGTATTTGTGTTGAATATTGGTCGGGAAATAACTATATTTTAATGGTCAAATCAACGTCACAACCTGACTTTGAATAAACGTCAAAAAGCATGTTGTTTCAACGTTGTATTTGTGTTGTAGAATATTGGTTGGGAAATGACCAAAATTCAGATCAACGTCAGAACCCAACATTGATTAAACGTTGTCAAAAAGCAGGTTGTTTCAACGTTGTATTTGTGTTGTAGAATATTGGTTGGAAAATAACTAATTTCGATGGTCAAATCAACGTCAAAACCTGACATTGAATAAACATTAAAAAGATGTTGTTTCAACGTTGTATTTGTGTTATAGAATATTGGTTGGGAAAATGAGCAAAATTCGACAGTCAAATAAACGGCAGAACCCAACATTAACTAAACGTGGAAAAGCATGTTGCATTTGTGTTGTAGAATATTGGTTGGGTAAATGAGCAAAATTCAACGGTCAAATAAACGCCAGAACCCAACATTGATCAAACGTCGTCAAAAAGCATGTTTTTTCAATGTTGTTTTTGTGTTGTAGAATATTGGTTGGGAAAATGACAGAAATTCAATGGTCAAGTCAACGTCAGAACCTGACATTGAATAAACATAAAAAAGAATGTTGTTTCAACATTGTATTTATGTTGTAGAATATTGGTTGGGAAAATGACCAAATTTCAATGGTCAAATCAACGTCAGAACCCAACATTTATTAAACGTCATCAAAAAGCATGTTGTTTCAACGTTGCATTTGTGTTGTAAAATATTGGTTGGGAAATGACCAAAATTCAAATCAACGTCAGAACCCAACATTGATTAAACGTTGTCAAAAAGCAGGTTGTTTCAACGTTGTATTTGTGTTGTAGAATATTGGTTGGAAAATAACTAATTTCGATGGTCAAATCATCGTCAGAACCCAACATTTATTAAACGTTGTATTTGTGTTGAAGAATATTGGTCGGGAAATAACTATATTTTAATGGTCAAATCAACGTCACAACCTGACTTTGAATAAACGTCAAAAAGCATGTTGTTTCAACGTTGTATTTTTGTTGTAGAATATTGGTTGGGAAAATGACCAAAATTCAATGGTCAAATTAACGCCAGAACCCAACATTGAATAAACTCCAAAAAGCATGTTGCATTTGTGTTGTAGAATATTGGTTGGGTAAATGAGCAAAATTCAACGGTCAAATAAACGCCAGAACCCAACATTGATTAAACGTCGTCAAAAAGCATGTTTTTTCAACGTTGTATTTATGTTGTAGAATATTGGTTGGGAAAATGACAGAAATTCAATGGTCAAGTCAACGTCAGAACCTGACATTGAATAAACATAAAAAAGAATGTTGTTTCAACATTGTATTTATGTTGTAGAATATTGGTTGGGAAAATGACCAAATTTTAATGGTCAAATCAACGTCAGAACCCAACATTGATTAAACCTTGTATTTGTGTTGAAGAATATTGTTCGGGAAATAACTATATTTTAATGGTCAAATCAACGTCACAACCTGACTTTGAATAAACGTCAAAAAGCATGTTGTTTCAACGTTGTATTTGTGTTGTAGAATATTGGTTGGGTAAATGAGCAAAATTCAACGGTCAAATAAACGCCAGAACCCAACATTGATTAAACGTCGTCAAAAAGCATGTTTTTTCAATGTTGTATTTGTGTTGTAGAATATTGATTGGGAAAATGACCAAAATTCATGGTCAAATCAACGTCAGAACCCCACATTGATTAAAGGGCATCAAAAAGCATGTTATTTCAATGTTGTTTTTGTGTTGTAAAATATTGGTTGGGAAAATGACAGAAATTCAATGGTCAAGTCAACGTCAGAACCTGACATTGAATAAACATAAAAAAGAATGTTGTTTCAACATTGTATTTATGTTGTAGAATATTGGTTGGGAAAATGACCAAATTTCAATGGTCAAATCAACGTCAGAACCCAACATTGATTAAACGTTGTATTTGTGTTGAAGAATATTGGTCGGGAAACAACTATATTTTAATGGTGAAATCAACGCCACAACCTGACTTTGAATAAACGTCAAAAAGCATGTTGTTTCAACGTTGTATTTGTGTTGTAGAATATTGGTTGGGAAAATGACCAAAATTCAATGGTCAAATTAACGCCAGAACCCAACATTGAATAAACTTCAAAAAGCATGTTGCATTTGTGTTGTAGAATATTGGTTGGGAAATGACCAAAATTCAATGGTCAAATCAACGTCAGAACACAACATTAATTAAATGTTGTCAAGAAGCATGTTGTTTCAAATAGTTGAACGTTTTAATGACTACTTTGTTAATGTTGGAAAAAATCTGCAACAAAGAATTCCAAAAGCAGATGATGGGTCAGTTGAGGACTTAAGTGAGCTCATAGACAGAAATCCCAATTCCATGTTTTTAAAGAAGGTGACAAAAGAAGAAGTAACCAAAATTGTAAATAATTGTAAACCTAAGACCTCAACTGACTGTCATGGAATAGATATGGTAACAATAAAAAACGTTATACAAGACATTTCAGAATCTCTTACATATATTAGTAACGTATCATTTTTAACCGGCAAATTCCCTGACAAAATGAAAATTGCAAAAGTTGTACCAATACATAAGAAGGCAGACACACACCAGTTCACTAACTACAGACCAGTTTCATTACTTCCACAATTCTCCAAAATCATAGAAAAACTATTCAATAGTAGATTAGATACATTCATCAATGAAAGTGGGACGCTCGTAGAGAACCAATTTGGATTTAGAGCAAATATCTCAACTTCAATAGCATTAATCAAAATAACAGAGGAAATTACCAATGGAATAGACGGTAAGGAATGTGCAGCCGCAGTATGCATGGATTTAACAAAAGCATTTGACACAATTAATCATGATATTTTAATTCAAAAACTAGAACGATATGGCATCAGAGGTTTGGTCTTGAGCTGGATAAGAAGTTATTTAACCAACAGGAAGCAATATGTGAAGATGGGTGAAAATATATCAACACGATTGGATATATCTTGTGACGTACCCCAGGGATCAATACTGGGACCAAGATTGTTCAATCTTTATATAAACGACATTTGCAAAGTTACAAAAGACTTGAAGTTAGTTTTATTTGCAGACGACACAACTGCTTTCTGTTCAGGAGAGAACACACAGAAGATAATACAAATAATAACGGAAGAAATGAATAAATTAAAAAAATGGTTTGATAAAAACAGGCTATCCTTGAATCTCAGTAAAACTAAAATAATGCTATTTGGTAACAGTAGAAAAGAGCATCAGACACAAATACAAATAGATGGAATAGATATTGAAAGGGTAAAAGAAACCAGATTTTTGGGAGTATCAATAGATGATAAAATGAACTGGAAATCTCATATACAAAACATACAACATAAGGTGGCAAAAAATATTTCAATAATGAATAAAGCAAAATATGTCCTGGGCCAAAAATCACTTTATATTCTCTACTGCTCGCTAGTGTTACCATACCTGAGTTATTGTGCAGAAATATGGGGAAACAACTACAAATGTGCGCTACATTCGTTAACTGTGTTACAAAAAAGATCGATTAGAATAATACACAATGTTGGATATAGAGAACATACAAGCCCTTTATTTATTGAGTCAAAAATATCAAAGCTCGATGACTTGATAAAATTGCAAACAGCTAAATTGATGTACAAAGCAAATTATAACCTGCTACCAAGGAATGTACAACAATTCTTCTCAACTAAGGAGGAGAAATATAACCTTAGAGGAAAATCTAACTTAAAACATTTGTATGCACGTACAACACTTAAAACCTTTAGCATATCAGTATGTGGAATTAAATTATGGAATGGATTAAGTAAAGAAGTTAAACATTATACTGCTATGATACAGTTTAAGAGCATGTTTAAATTAATAGTGCTTACAAAGTACAAAGAAGAAGTATTATGAGAAACACTTTCAAACTTATTGAAAGTAAGATATTCTTCATCTTAGTATGTTAATAATGACTGAGATAATTAAGTACATGTTAGAAAACTGCTGTGTTACTCACTCACAGATGTCATTTTGCTATTTTGATATTTTGCTGTAAAGAAAGTCAGTGAATGAATGTATATATTTGTGGGCGCTCTGAAGTGGAAAAGGAGTAGGATTAAATACGCTTTGCTTCTTCCAACTCCTTTTCGGACATGATGTATTGTGTATTGCGAAATGATGAATTTACCTGATGTATAATGTTGTATGTATGTCATGTTCGAAATGAACTAAGGAAAGAAAAGAAAGAAAACGTATTTATGTTGTAGAATATTGGTTGGGAAAATGACTACAATTCAATGTTAAAATCAACGTCAGAACCCAACATTGATTAAATGTTGTCAAAAAGCATGTTGTTTCAACGTTGTAGAATATTGGTTTGGATGATTACCAAAATGCAATGGTCAAATCAACGTCAGAACCAAACATTGAATAAACGTCAAAAAGCATGTTGCATTTGTGTTTTAGAATATTGTTTGGGAAATGACCAAAATTCAATGGTCAAATCAACGTTACAAACTGACATTGATTAAACATAATCAAAAAGCATGTTTTTTCAATGTTGTATTTGTGTTGTAGAATATTGGTTGGGAAAATGACCAAAATTCAATGGTCAAATCAACGTCACAACTCAACATTGAATAAACGTCAAAAAGCATGTTGTTTCAATGTTGTATTTGTGTTGTAGAATATTGGTTGGGAGAATGACCTAAATTAAAATCAACGTCAGAACCCAACATTGATTAAACGTTGTCAAAAATGATGTGTCAACATTGTATTTGTGTTGTAGATTACTGGTTGGGAAAATGACCAAATTTCAATGGTCAAATCAACCTCAGAACCCAACATTGATTAAAGGTCATCAAAAATCATGTTGTTTCAACATTGAATTTGTGTTGTAGATCAGTGGTCCCTAAGCACCGGGCCATGGCCCGATTGGTACAGAATAATTTTTTTATTCATTTTTATAAAAAAAAATAAAAAAAATGTTATTTATCCATCCATTTTCTACCGCTTATTCCCTTTTGGGGTCGCGGGGGGCGCTGGCGCCTATCTCAGCTACAAACGGGCGGAAGGCGGGGTACACCCTGGACAAGTCGCCACCTCATCGCAGGGCCAACACAGATAGACAGACAACATTCACACTCACATTCACACACTAGGGCCAATTTTAGTGTTGCCAATCAACCTATCCCCAGGTGCATGTTTTTGGAAGTGGGAGGAAGCCGGAGTACCCGGAGGGAACCCACGCATTCACGGGGAGAACATGCAAACTCCACACAGAAAGATCCCGAGCCTGGATTTGAACCCAGGACTGCAGGACCTTCGTATTGTGAGGCAGACGCACTAACCCCTCTGCCACCGTGAAGCTTTATTTATAATTAAATCAACATAAAAAAACCCAATATACACTTACAATCAATGCACCGACAGCAAAAAAAACCCTCCCTTTTTCATGACAAAAACGTCCCTTTTTCATGACAAAGAATAAAAAAAATAAAAATTAAAAAAAGACCCCCCCCCCCTCCCCGGGCCGCGGGACAAACTATTAAGCGTTGACCGGTCCGCGGATACAAAAAGGTTGGGGACAAAAGTTGTGGATAATTGTTGTGGAAAATGACCAAACTTCAATGGTCAAATCAATGCCACAACCCAACATTGATTAAACGCTGTCAAATAGAATGTTGTTTCAACGTTGGATTTGTGTTGTAGAATATTGGTTAGGAAATGACCACAGTTCAATATTCGAGACAACCCCAGAACACAATATTGGTTTAACGGTCATCAAAAAGCATGTTGTTTCAATGTTGTATTTGTGTTGTTGAATATTGGTTGGGAAAATGACCAAAATTCAATGGTCAAAACAACGTCAGAACCCAACATTGATTAAACGTTGTTAAAAAGCATGTTGTTTCAATGTTTTAGTTGCTCAACGTCGGTACCTAATTCAACAAGTAATCAACGTTGTTTCAATGTCTTGTGCCTGCTGGGATAACTTAAAAAGTTAGGGCCATATTTTCATAAAGCTTGCAGGAAAGGTCCAAAATGGGATTAAGAACAAGTGATTACATTCTGGGGCTGATCCGGTTCTTTTCTACAATCTAACAAGCCCCGCCTCCACCCACGGAGACAAAGACAGTGACAAAAGGGTTCACTCCACTACACATAACACAAAACATTATCTGTGGATTTCCATCTAACTTTCAGGAAAAATCAGAAATGAGATAGGGAAGTGTTTACATTTCAGGGCTGATCCGGATTATTTTTTACTATTTAACAAGCCCCGCCTCCACCCACGGAGACAAAGACAGTAAAAAGAGGGTTCACTCCACTATACATAACAAAACATATTATGTGGATTTTCATCTAACTTTCAGGAAAATTTTAGAAATGAGACAGGTAAGAAGTGATTACATTTCGGGGCTGATCCGGATTATTTCTACTATGTAACAAGCCCCGCCTCCACCCACGGAGACAAAGACCGTAATAAAAAAGGTTCACTCCACTATACATAACAAAAAATTATGTGTGGATTTTCATCTAACTTTCAGGAAATATCAGAAATGAGCTAGGGAAGTGTTTACATTTTGGGGCTGATCCGGATCATTTCTACTATGTAACAAGCCCCGCCTCCACCCATGGAGACAAAGACAGTGGATGACTGACAAAAGGGTTCACGCCACGATAGATCATACAAAACATTAGAGGTTGATTTTTATCAAACTTTCAGTAAAAGTCAGAAATGAGATAGGGAAGTGTTTACATTCCGGGGCTGATCCGGATCATTTCTACAATGTAACAAGCCCCGCCTCCACCCACGGAGACAAAGACAGTGACAAAAGGGTTCACTCCACTATACATAACACAAAACATTATGTGTGGATTTCCATCTAACTTTCAGGAAAAAATCAGAAATGAGATAGGTAAGAAGTGATAACATTTCGGGGCTGATCCGGATCATTACTACTACCCCGCCTACACCCACGGAGACAAAGACAGTGATAAAAGGGTTCACTCCACTATACATAACACAAAACATTATGTGTTGATTTTCATCTAACTTTCAGGAAAAAATCAGAAATGAGATAGGGAAGTGCTTACATTTCAGGGTTGATCCGGATTATTTTTTACTATGTAACAAGCCCCGCCTCCACCCACGGAGACAAAGACAGTAAAAAAAAAGGGTTAACTCCACTATACATAACAAAACATTCTATGTGGTTTTTCATCTAACTTTCAGGAAAATTTTAGAAATGAGACAGGTAAGAAGTGATGACATTTCGGGGCTGATCCGGATCATTTCTACTACCCCGCCTCCACCCATGGAGACAAAGACAGTGACAAAAGGGTTCACCCCACTAAACAGAACACAAAACATTGTGTGTGGATTTCCATCTAACTTACAGGAAAAATCAGAAATGAGATAGGGAAGTGTTTACATTTCGGGGCTGATCCGGATCATTTCTACAATGTAACAAGCCCCGCCTCCACCCAAAGAGACAAAGACAGTGACAAAAGGGTTCATTCCACTATACATAACACAAAATATTATGTGTGGATTTTCATCTAACTTTCAGGAAAATTTTAGAAATGAGACAGGTAAGAAGTGATTACATTTCGGGGCTGATCCGGATCATTTCTACTACCCCGCCTCCACCCACAGAGACAAAGACAGTGACAAAAGGGTTCACTCCACTATACATAACAAAACATTTCCATCTAACTTTCAGGAAAAGTCAGAAATGGGATAAGGAAGAAGTGTGGAGAAGGAGGTGTCTGTCAAATTAACTTTCAGTTTCGATCCCCGCCAAGGCGCGTGAGACACGAGGACAACATTTTCATTCCCTCATCATTCAACAAGGCAATAAGTGACAAATGACATCCACTGGAGGTTCTCCACAGCCGAGTGGGCGCTCATCCTCCCTGGTTTAATTAGCTGTTAGCTCATTAGCATGTCCTGTGCTGCTCCTTTCCGACGGAACACAAGAGAGGGAAAGCGAGGTTTCCTCTTCACTTGGTTTCTTGTTTCTAGCAAGTGAGGGAAAGCTTACGCAACCGCAGGCCTGAAGGGTCCGGGCTTTTCTCCTCCACGGTCATTAAGTCGGGGGAAGAAAGAAAAACTGCAGGGGAAGAATAAAAAAAACAACAACATACACACAAAAGGGGGGGAAAAAAGTGTGCCTGCTCACTGTGGATGTTGGAAAGGGATTCGGTGACTCGGACCGAGCAAAAATATTTGTCTTTTTAGACGGTTTTAACTCTGCCGAGCCCGGATGGGAATCTCTTGGCGCTCGCTTTTATTTCTAGCTCCTTTCACGAGGGAGAAAGCGGCCACTTGAGGGAGAAAAGCAGCTTTGAGAGGCGAGCCGACAGGACAGCTTCTAAATGGGACGGCAGGGAGGGCCGTGACCCCCTTTGTCCACCTGGTCTACACCCCCCATCGCCGAGGGTCGTTCCACACGCAAAAAGTCACGTCTCAACAAACTGGGATGAAATACACTCTTCTACGCTCCCGAGTTGTTCTTCGACAGACAAAAAAAAGCCAGCACTGGTATTTTGTTTTTGGAGGGTGTCTTACCTTGGGACACCAGCAGGGGGCATCCAATACTTTGGTCTGTGTGGAGACATGCTTCTTCACATGATTAAAAATGTTGGGTTAAAAAAATAACCCAATTTTAACCCAACTGTTGGTTCAGGAAAGAACCAACCCCTTTTGTGGGTTGTTTTAACTCAACATTTTGGGTTATTTTTTTTTTCAACCCAACTATTGCGTTGAATTATTTAACCAAACAGTTGAGTTATGACACCTAAAGGTTGGGTTATTCCCAACGAAATTATTGGGTTGAATTATTTAACCAAAATGTTGAGTAATGGTAACTTCATATAGGGTTATTCCCAATCAGACTATTGGGTTGAATTATTTAACCGAAATGTTGCGTTATGGTACCTAAAGGTTGGGTTATTCCCAACAAAATTATTGGGTTGAATTATTTAACCCAAATGTTGAGTTATGGTAACTTCATTTTGGGTTATTCCCAACCAAACTATTGGGTTGATTTATTAAACCCAAAAGTTGAGTTACGAGAACTTCATGTTGGGTTAGTCCCAACAAAATTATTGGGTTGAATTATTTAACCTAAAAGTTGAATTCATGTTGGATTATTCCCAACCAAACTATTGGATTGAATTATTTTACCCAAAAGTTGAGTTACGATAACTTCATATTGGGTTATTCCCAACCTAACTATAGGTCTTAATTATTTAACCCACAAGTTGAGTTATGATCATTTCATGTTGGTTATCCCCAACCAAACTATTGGGTTGAATTATTGAACCCAAAAGTTGACTTCATGTTGGGTTATTCCCAACCAAACTATTGGGCTGATTTATTTAACCCAAAAGTTGAGTTGTGATAACTTCAAATTGGGTTATTCCCGAACAAACTATTGGGTTAAATTATTTAACCCAAAAAGTTGAGTTACGATAACTTCATGTTGGGTAATTCCCAACCAAACTACTGGGTTGAATTATTTAACCCAAGAGTTGAGTTAGGATAACTTCATGTTGGGTTATTCCCAACCAAATTATTTGGTTGATTTATTTAACCCAAAAGTTGAGTTATGAAAAACTTAATGTTGGGGTTTTCCCAATTAAACTATTGGGTTGATTTATTTAACCCAAAAGTTGAGTTATGACAACTTCATGTTGGGTTATTCCCAACCAAACTATTGGATTGAATTTTTTTTACCCAAAAGTTGAGTTATGATCATTTCATGTTGGGTTATCCCCAACCAAACTATTGGGTTGAATTATTTAACCCAAAAGTTGAGTTATGGTAACTCCATGTTGGGTCATTCCCAACCAGACTATTGGGTTGAATTATTTAACCCAAATGTTGTGTTATGGTAACTTCATGTTGGGTTATTCCCAACCAAACTATTGGGTTGAATTATTTAACCCAAGATTTGAGTCACGATAACTTCATTTTGGGTTATTCCCAACCAAATTATTTGGTTGATTTATTTAACCCGAAAGTTGAGTTATGATAACTTCATGTTGGGTTATTCACAACCAAACTATTGGGTTGAATTACTTAACCCAAAAGTTGAGTTATGATAACTTAATGTTGGATTATTCCCAAGCAAACTATTGGGTTGTATTATTTAACCCAAGAGTTGAGTTAGGATAATTTCATGTTGGGTTATTCCCAACCAAATTATTTGGTTGATTTATTTAACCCAAAAGTTGAGTTATGAAAACCTAATGTTGAGTTTTTCCCAACTAAACTATTGGGTTGATGTATTTAACCCAAAAGTTGAGTTATGACAACTTCATGTTGGGTTATTCCCAACCAAACTATTGGATTTAATTATTTTACCCAAAAGTTGAGTTATGACAACTTCATGTTGGGTTATTCCCAACCAAACTATTGGATTTAATTATTTTACCCAAAAGTTGAGTTATGATCATTTCATGTTGGGTTATCCCCAACCAAACCATTGGGTTGAATTATTCAACCCAAAAGTTGACTTCATGTTGGGTTATTCCAAACCAAACTATCGGGCTGATTTATTTAACCCAAAAGTTGAGTTATGGTAACTTCATGTTGGGTCATTCCCAACCAGACTTTTGGGTTGAATTATTTAACCCAAAAGGTAAGTTACGGTAACTTCATGTTGGGTTATTCCCAAACAAACAATCGGGTTGAATTGTTCAACCCAAAAGTTGACTTCATGTTGGGTTATTCCCAACCAAACTATTGGGTTTAATTACTCAAACCAAAAGTTGAGTTACGATAACTTCATGTTGGGTTATACGTGTGCAGCCGGCTAATAATTGATGTCCAAAATTGTGTCCATGTTTAACAAAAATATTTAATTTCATAAAGTCACATTTATATAACACACTTTGTACAAAAACAGAAAATACACGGGGAGCAAACAAACACTAGCCTGGCAGAGTCAAAAACTGTTGCGCCTCTACTCAGCAACACCTGAGCAAGATCCTGACTCCTCCCTAAATAGACAGTCACTTGGCCTTGGAGCCAACCCCTCTAGTGACGTCATCAATTTGACAGACAGAAAGTGTATTTGGCTCTAACACATGGCTCCCCGTCGGGGAATCGAACCCCGGTCTTCCGCGTGACAGGCGGAGATACTGTCCACTATACAAAAGTTACAGCCGAAGACACTTTCTGTCTGTCAAATTGATGATGTCACCAGAGCGGTTGGCTCCAAGGCCAAGTGCCTGTCTATTTAGGGAGGAGTCAGGATCTTGCTCAGGTGTTGCTGAGTAGAGGCGCAACAGTTTTTGACTGTGCCAGGCTGGTATTTGTTTGCTCCCTTGTATTTTCTGTTTTTGTACAAAGTGTGTTATATAAATGTGACTTTATGAAATTGAATATTTTTGTTAAACATGGACACAATTTTGGACATCAATTATTAGCCGGCTGCACACGTCTGAACTAGCTTCATTTATATTCGGCAACCAGTAGCAGTAAAAGTTTAGGACTTTACCGCTACATTCATGTTGGGTTATTCCCAACCAAACAATCGGGTTGAATTGTTCAACCCAAAAGTTGACTTCATGTTGGGTTATTCCCAACCAAACTATTGGGTTTAATTATTTAACCCAAAAGTTGAGTTACGATAACTTCATGTTGGGTTATTCCCTACCAAACTATTGGGTTGAATTATTTAACCCAAATGTTGAGTTATGGTAACTTCATGTTGGGTTATTCCCAACGAAACTATTGGGTTGAATTATTTAACCCAAGATTTGAGTCATGATAACTTCATTTTGGGTTATTCCCAACCAAACTATTGGGTTGAATTACTTAACCCAAAAGTTGAGTTATGATAACTTAATGTTGGATTATTCCCAAGCAAACTATTGGGTTGTATTATTTAACCTAAAAGTTGAGTTATGATAACTTGATGTTGGGTTATTCCGAACCAAACTATTGTGAATTATTTAACCCCAGAGTTGAGTTAGGATAACTTTATTTTGGGTTATTTCCAACCAAATTATTTGGTTGATTTATTTAACCCAAAAGTTGAGTTGTGATAACTTTGTGATGGGTTATTCCCAACCAAACCATTGGGTTGAATTATTTAATCCAATATTTGAGTTACGATAACTTCATGTTGGGTTATTCCCAACCAAACTATTGGGTTGAATTACTTAACCCAAAAATTGAGTTATGTTAATTTAATGTTGGATTATTCCCAAGCAAACTATTGGGTTGTATTATTTAACCTAAAAGTTGAGGTATGATAACTTGATGTTGGATTATTCCCAAGCAAACAATTGGGTTGTATTATTTAACCTAAAAGTTGAGTTATGATAACTTGATGTTGGGTTATTCCGAATTAAACTATTGTGAATTATTTAACCCCAGAGTTGAGTTAGGATAACTTTATTTTGGGTTATTTCCAACCAAATTATTTGGTTGATTTATTCAACCCAAAGGTTGAGTTGTGATAACTTTGTGATGAGTTATTCCCAACCAAACCATTGGGTTGAATTATTTAATCCAATATTTGAGTTACGATAACTTCATGTTGGGTTATTCCCAACACAACTATTGGGTTGAATTATTTAACATTCTAACGTCAACATGCTAACATTTTTGTTAATTTCCTCCGTATAAACCTATTAATAATGGATGTATTTTTTTTGGCACAATTTTAAAAATATGTTCTTTTCTCCCATTTGAACATGTTAACATTTAATGCTAGCATTTTAGCTCATTTTGTTCCTTTGAACCTAAAAATCATGTTTTTTGATACTTTGCTTCATCATAAAAGCATAAAACAAGCATAAAATGTTAGCACGCTAATGTCAACATGCTAACATTCTTGTTCATTACCTCCGTATTAACCTACTAATAATGGATTTTGATAATTGGCGCCATCTTGTAAGTATGCTAATTGGTTCCCAGTTGGTTTTATGCTAGCATTTTAGCTCAATGTGTGCCTTTGAAGCTAAAAATCATGGTTTTATACTTTGCTTTATTATAAAAGCATAAAGCATAAAGCATATGAATGTTGTCTGTCTATCTGTGTTGGCCAAGCGATGAGTTGGCGACTTGTCCAGGGTGTACCCCGCCTTCCGCCCGATTGTAGCTGGGATAGGCACCAGCGCCCCCCGCGACCCTAAAGGGAATAAGCGGCAGGAAATGGATGGATGGATGGTTAAAATGTTATCATGCTAATGTCAACATGCTACCATTCTTGTTAATTTCCTCCATATTAAACTACTAATCATGGATTTTGATATTTGGCGCCATCTTGTAAGCATGCTAATTGGTTCCCAGTTGGTTGTATGCTAGCATTTTAGCTTTTTTTGTTCCTTTGAACCTAAAAAACATGTTTTTTAATACTTGGCTTCATCATAAAAGCACAAAACAAGCATAAATTGTTAGCATGCTAATGTCAACATGCTAACATTCCTGTTAATTTCCTCCGTATCAACCTACTAATCATGGATTTTGATATTTGGCGCCATCTTGTAAGTATGCTAATTGGTTCCCAGCTGGTTTGATGCTAGTATTTTAGCTCATGTTCCTTTGAAGCTAAAAATCATGGTTTTTGATAATTGACTTAATCATAAAAGCATAAAACAAGCATAAAATGTTAGCATGCTAATATCAAAATGCTAACATTCTTGTTGATTTCCTCTGTATCAACCTACTAATCATGGTATTTGATACTTGGCTTCATCATAAGAGCATAAAACAAGCATAAAATTTTAGCATGCTAATGTCATCATGGTAAAAAAAAATTCAATTTCCTCCATATTAAACTACTAATCATGGATTTTGCTATTTGGTGCCATCTTGTAAGTATGCTAATTGGTTCCCAGTTGGTTTTATGCAAGCATTTTAGCTCATTTAGTTCCTTTAAACCTAAAAAACATGTTTTTTGATACTTGGTTTCATCATAAACGCATAAAACAAGCATAAAATGTTATTATTATGCTAATGTCGACATGCTAACATTTTTGTTAATTTCCTCTGTATTAACTTACTTATCATGGATTTTGATATTTGGCGCCATTTTGCTAGCATGCTAATTGGTTCCCAGTTGGTTGTATGCTAGCATTTTAGCTTTTTTTGTTCCTTTGAACCTAAAACATTCTTGTTAATTTCCTCTGTATCAACCTACTAATCATGGTTTTTGATACTTGGCCTCATCATAAAGGCATAAAACAAATGTAAAATATTAGCATGCTAATGTCATCATGCTTACCTTTTTGTTAATTTCCTCCATATAAACCTACTAAACATGGATTTTGATATTTGGCGCCATCTTGTAAGTATGCTGATTGGTTCCCAGTTGGTTTTATGCTAGCATTTTAGCTCATTTTGTCCCTTTGAAGCTAAAAATCATGGTTTTTGATACTTGGCTTCATTGAAAAAGCATAAAATGTTAGCATGCTAATGTCGAGATGCTAACATTCTTGTTAATTTCCTCTGTATTAACCTACTAATCATGGCTTTTGATATTTGGCGCCATCTTGGGTGTATGCTAATTGGTTGTCAACATCCTAACATTCTTGTTCATTTCCTCCATATAAACCTACTAACCATGGATTTTGATATTTGACTTCATCATAAAAGCATAAAATAAGCATAAAATCTTAGCATAATATTATTAGTATGCTAACATTTTTGTTAATACCCTCTGTATTAACCTACTTACGGATTTTGATATTTGGCGCCATCTTGTTAGCATGGTAATATGGTCCAAGTTGGTTGTATGTTAGCATTTCAGCTTTTTTTGTTCCTTTGAACCTAAAAATCATGGTTTTTGATACTTAGCTTCATCATAAAAGCATAAAACAAGCATAAATTGTTAGCATGCTAATGTCAACTTGCTAACATTCTTGTTAATTTTCTCCGTATCAACCTACTAATCATGGATTTTGATATTTGGCGCCATCTTGTAAGTATGCTAATTGGTTCCCAGTTGGTTTAATGCTAGTATTTTAGCTCATGTTCCTTTGAAGCTAAAAATCATGGTTTTTGATAATTGACTTCATCATAAAAGCATAAAACAAGCATAAAATGTTAGCATGCTAATGTCAAAATGCTAACATTCTTGTTGATTTCCTCTGTATCAACCTACTAATCATGGTTTTTGATACTTGGCTTCATCATAAGAGCATAAAACAAGCATAAAATGTTAGCATGCTAATGTCATCATGGTAAAAACATTTTCAATTTCCTCCATATTAAACTACTAATCATGGATTTTGATATTTGGTGCCATCTTGTAAGTATGCTAATTGGTTCCCAGTTGGTTTTATGCAAGCATTTTAGCTCATCTAGTTCCTTTGAACCTAAAAAACATGGTTTTTGATACTTGGTTTCATCATAAACACATAAAACAAGCATAAAATGTTATTATGCTAATGTCGACATGCTAACATTTTTGTTAATTTCCTCTGTATTAACTTACTTATCATGGATTTTGATATTTGGCGCCAATTTGCTAGCATGCTAATTGGTTCCAATGGTTGTATGCTAGCATTTTAGCTTTTTTTGTTCCTTTGAACCTAAAACATTCTTGTTAATTTCCTCTGTATCAACCTACTAATCATGGTTTTTGATACTTGGCCTCATCATAAAGGCATAAAACAAACGTTAAATATCGGCATGCTAATGTCATCATGCTTACCTTTTTGTTAATTTCCTCCATATAAACCTACTAAACATGGATTTTGATATTTGGCGCCATCTTGTAAGTATGCTGATTGGTTCCCAGTTGGTTTTATGCTAGCATTTTAGCTCATTTTGTCCCTATGAAGCTAAAAATCATGGTTTTTGATACTTGGCTTCATTGAAAAAGCATAAAATGTTAGCATGCTAATGTCGAGATGCTAACATTCTTGTTAATTTCCTCTGTATTAACCTACTAATCATGGATTTTGATATTTGGCGCCCTCTTGGAAGTATGCTAATTGGTTGTCAACATCCTAACATTTTTGTTAATTTCCTCCATATAACCTACTAACCATGGGTTTTGATATTTGACTTAATCATAAAAGCATAAAACAAGCATATAATGTTAGCATAATAATATTAGCATGCTAACATTTTTGTTAATTTCCTTTGTATTAACCTACTTATCATGGATTTTGATATTTGGCGCCATCTTGTTAGCACGCTAATTGGTTCAAAGTTGGTTGTATGTTAGCATTTTAGCTTTTTTTGTTCCTTTGAACCTAAAAATCATGGTTTTTGATACTTGGATTCATCATAAAAGCATAAAACAAGCATAAATTGTTAGCATGCTAATGTCAACATGCTAACATTCTTGTTAATTTTCTCCGCATCGACCTACTAAGCATGGATTTTGATATTTGGCGCCATCTTGTAAGTCTGCTAATTGGTTCCCAGTTGGTTTAATGCTAGTATTTTAGCTCATCTTGTTCCTTTGAAGCTAAAAATCATGGTTTTTGATAATTGACTTCATCATGGAAGCATAAAACAAGCATAAAATGTTAGCATGCTAATGTCAAAATGCTAACATTCTTGTTGATTTCCTCCATATTAAACTACTAATCATGGATTTTGATATTTGGTGCTATCTTGTAAGTATGCTAATTGGTTCCCAGTTGGTTTTATGCAGGCATTTTAGCTCATTTAGTTCCTTTAAACCTAAAAAACTTGGTTTTTGATACTTGGTTTCATCATAAACGCATAAAACAAGCATAAAATGTTATTATGCTAATGTCAACAAGCTAACATTTTTGTTAATTTCCCCCGTATTAACCTACTTATCATGGATTTTGATATTTGGCGCCATCTTGTTAGCATGCTATTTGGTTCCCAGTTGGTTGTATGCTAGCATTTTAGCTTTTTTTGTTCCTTTGAACCGAAAACATTCCTGTTAATTTCCTCTGTATCAACCTACTAATCATGGTTTTTGATACTTGGCCTCATCATAAAGGCATAAAAAAAACGTTAAATATTAGCACGCTAATGTCATCATGCTTACCTTTTTGTTAATTTCTTCCATATAAACCTACTAAACATGGATTTTGATATTTGGCTTCATCATAAAAGCATAAAACAGGCATAAAATGTTAGCATATTAATTTTAGCATGATAAAATTTTTGCTAATTTCCTCCGTATTAACCTACTAACAATGGATTTTGATAATTGGCGCCATCTTGTAAGTATGCTGATTGGTTCCCAGATGGTTTTATGCGAGCATTTTAGCTCATTTTGTTCCTTTGAAGCTAAAAATCATGGTTTTTGATACTTAGCTTCATCAAAAAACCATAAAATGCTAGCACGGTAATGTCAACATGCTAACATTCTTGTTAATTTCCTCTGTATTAACCTACTAATCATGGATTTTGATATTTGGCGCCATCTTGGAAGTATGCTAATTGGTTCCCAGTTGGTTTTTTGCTAGCATTTTAGCTCAATGGGTTCCTTTAAACCTAAAAACATGGTTTTGATACTTGGCTTCATCATAAACGCATCAAACAAGCATAAAATGTTAGCATGCTAATGTCAACATGCTAACATTCTTGTTCATTTCCTCTATATAAACCTACTAACCATGGATTTTGGTATTTGGCTTCATCATAAAAGGATAAAATAAGCATACAATCTTAGCATAATATTATTAGTATGCTAACATTTTTGTTAATTTCCTCTGTATTAACCTACTTATCATGGATTTTGATATTTGGTGCCATCTTGTTAGCATGCTAATATATTCCAAGTTGGTTGTATGCTAGCATTTTAGCTTTTTTTGTTCCCTTGAACCTAAAAATCATGGTTTTTTATACTTGGCTTCATCATAAAAGCATAAAACAAGCATAAATTGTTAGCATGCTAATGTCAACATGCTAACATTCTTGTTAATTTTCTCCGTATCAACCTACTAATCATGGATTTTGATATTTGGCGCCATCTTGTAAGTATGCTAATTGGTTCCCAGCTGGTTGAATGCTAGTATTTTAGCTCATGTTGTTCCTTTGAAGCTAAAAATCATGGTTTTTGATAATTGACTTCATCATAAAAGCATAAAACAAGCATAAAATGTTAACATGCTAATGTCAAAATGCTAACATTCCTGTTAATTTCCTCCCTATCAACCTACTAATCATGGTTTTTGATACTTGGCTTCATCATAAAAAAATAAAACAAGCATAAATTGTTAGCATGCTAATGTCAACATGCTAACATTCTTGTTAATTTTCTCCGAATCAATCCACTAATCATGGATTTTGATATTTGGCGCCATCTTTTAAGTATGCTAATTGGTTCCCAGTTGGTTTTATGCAAGCATTTTAGCTCATTTAGTTCCTTTGAACCTAAAAAACATGTTTTTTTGATACTTGGCTTCATCATAAAAGCATAAAACAAGCATGCTAATAATAGCATTCTAACAGCACAAATAGTGAGCCCATCAAAATCTTCTTGTTTCCATTCCTATTTTTATTTAATGACATATTTTAGGTGAATAAAAGCAGCAAACAATGATTAATTGACCTTTCTGTCTTTGGTATTTTTAAAGCATTATGACTCTTAGCACAGAACTCCATTGACTTATTAGGGTTTTTAATACAAACCCCAAAATAAACATGGACCTTAATCATGTTGGCAGTGTTTGCACAACTTAAAATGACTTTCCCTTTTAAATACTTCACTTCTGCTCTTTCTTTAGCAACACTTAGTCGGAAAAGCCTCAGCAACTTGCGAGACGAAGAATATACAGGAAGTGACATGAAGTAATACTGCGTTATAACCTCGGGTTATATAAGTTAGATTCATAAAAAAATGCGTACATGGAGCGGAGGAGCCAATAAAATAAATCAACATGCAGACGCTGTAAATGTTGTCAGGGCTGCTGGAGGGTTGGGAATGGTACTCAGCCAAAACACATTTTAACACAGTCAAAAAGGATGTTATAGATGTATGTATATATGTACCATGTACATCATACTGTAAGAGTGTGTATATATAGCAGTTACAAGAATGAAGTACAAGAAGATCTAAACTGACAGAAATGTATGCTGAGCATTATTAACACATTTGGAGTCCTGGCTAGTATTTAGCGCTTTGCGTATTTTATTTTGAAAACCTGTTTTTATCTTACCTTGCTTGGTTTCCTTTTCTATATTTCAGTACAACCTTAAATGCGTGACTGCGCACCGGCCGTTTGATCGTAACGTGCATCTTAGTTGGCTAAATCAGGAGCTGTTGTAAAATCGCCATGTAAAATTGCTGATGCTAATTAGTAGCATGTCAATAGCAAAGCCAATGTACAAAACTCCAAAACCATTGATAAATGAAAACAAATATCAATTATTTGCAAATCCTTTTCAACTTATTGTCAAGATATGTGGTCTGGATTATGTTTTTGTTAATTTTTGGACTCTTTTAGTTCCCGTTTGCGCTCCCTTGCTTGTTTGGTTACCATGCCAACGTATTAGTTTTACCTGCCTCCGGTGTTCGGGACACGCACTTACTCTAATCAAGAGACCCTTATTTAAGCCTGTCTTTGCCAGTCAGTCGGCCTGGCGTCATTGCTTGTTTTTTACGCGATACCAGGGTTCATGTTGTTCGCTTCATGCCGTGTCCAAGTAAGTTTTGTTTGTTTTAAGCCATAGTTTATGCTGTTTGTTTCCCGCCATAGTTTATGTTTGTTTACCTCACGCCCTGAGTTAGATTAATGAATATGTTCCTACCTGCAAGCCTTGTCCGGAATAGTCCGTTTGCATCCGGGGAGAACAAACCTCGCAGAAAGCTGCAAAGACAAGATATTTAACGTTCGTACTGGAAAACTTTGTTATTTTAGCATTTTTGCTCATTTTATTTTTATTCAAAAACAATGGTTTTGGATACTTGGCGCCATCTTGGCAGTTTTTTTTTACTTTTCCTATGCCAATGTAAGCATGTTGGTTTATGCTAATTTTCTAGTGGTTATTAGAACACACCCTCTCACTACAATACTTTTCACTCTTAAAAACGTCACCTCTGTTAGCTTCCCGATCATGTGACCAAATATGGCGTGGCACTTCCTGGCCATGATTGAGAGCTGATGGACGACCAACCACATGGACTGGTAAGGCTCACGGACTGTGTGAAGCCATGTGTAACCTTTCGCAGCTGAAGGAATCCTCTTCAATGGTCGCTCACACAAACACACACACACACAGACACACACACACAAACGCACCCACACCCACACACACACACACACACACACACACACGCACACACACACACACACGCACCCACACACACACACACACAGGTTATCATTTGGAATGGGGACCAAATAGTTGATCAGTACTTGTGGGGACCACCCTTTCTACATGTTGTGGAGGCATAAAAAAAATTGGTAAAATGGCCACTGTCCAGGTAGCTCATGCACGTCTTTAAATCTCTGGATTGATGAAGTAATGTGCTGATCAGTCTTACTGGGGACCCTGGAGAAAAAAAGTTAATATGGGTCATGGGGACCAAATTTAAATCATTTGGCATAATTCACACAAATTTGTACGTAACTACTGAGGACCATTTGAAAACAAAATAAATATGACTAGATCTTCAGAACACAGCACTACAGCTGTCCTCTTATAGGAAGTTTCAAAGTTTCACAGCTTAAAAATCACTTTAGGCATCTTCAGAATGGATCTGACTATAATTTAAAAAGGTTTCCCTTTCGTCCCCATACCGTCCGAGGTCCCCTAAGAGTGACTGTGTAAACACAGCTATGTCCCCATTAAGTCAGCATTGCCGGAACACACACACACACACACACACACACACACACACACTCACACACAAATTTGGAATGGGCACCAAATAGTTGATCAGTACTTGTGGGGACCATCCTTTCTACAGGTTATGGAGGCATAAAAAAAAATTGGTAAAATGGCCACTGCCTACTTACCTCATACACGTCTTTAAATCTCTGGATTGATGAAGTAATGTGCTGATCAGTCTTACTGGGGACCCTGGGGAAAAAGACGTCATACGGTTCATGGGGACCAAATTTAAATAATTTTGCATAATTCACACAAATTTGTACGTGACTACTGAGGACCATTTAAAAACAAATTAAATATGACTCGATCCTCAGAATGCAGCACTACAGCTGCCCTCCTATAGGAAGTTTCAAAGTTTCAATGCTTAAAAATCACTTTAGGCATCTTCAGAATGGATCTGACTATTATTTAAAAAGTTTTCCCTTTGGTCCCCATTCTGTCCGAGGTCCCCCAGGAGTGACTGTGTAAACAGAGCGATGTCCCCATTAAGTCAGCATTCCCAGAACACACACACACATGCACTCATGCGGATAAGAGACAAGGACACGACTTCTCCAACAGACCAAGACGTTGATAAGAGTGTTCAAACATGGCCCCCTCCCCAAGTGTCACCCATGCGGCCCTTCCCCCACAACGTGAAACCGTTCAGGTGCTCACGTTTTTCCAGCTTGTAAACCAGATAACTCCCTAAGGATGACGGATGATAGACCTGCAAAGGGCTGATGCCACCTTCCTTTGACCTCTGACCTTTCATGAGGAGCAGTAGTAGGGGGGTCAACACCTTTGAAATAATTTTTAGGACGGGGTGCGGGGGAATTGGAGTAAATCCAGCGGTGTGGTTCTATATAAATACTTGACCACAGTCAATCAATCGATCAATTTAAGTGACGCTGGCCTCCTCTAAAAGTGACGTGATGTTATTGTCACAAGGGAAGCGGCGGAACTTCTGCTTCTGAAGATTGAGGCGGTGTAACAAAATGACGCTTCCTGTGACGCACCCACTTACCTGAGTGACCCCAACCCCCCCATCTTTCCCTAACCTTCTTTTTTAAAGGTTTTTCCAACACGAAAAGGCTCATTGTTTAAAATATTATTACTAATATCATTACTATTAATTATCTTTAATCATCTGATACTTTATTGTCCTCAGCTTGATCTGGAAATGAAATAAATTATTATAAATTAATTTATATATTTATTATATAATTAAATTATTTAAATGAATACAATATTTTGACAAATATAATTGTTTTATTAAAATAATTGCATATATATATATATATATATGTATATATATACACATACATATTTATACATACATATATATACATACATACATCCATATATACATATATGTAAATATATATATATATATACATACATATATCCACATATGTAAATATATATATATACACACACTCATATGTATATATATACGTGCATATTTACATACATACATATGTAAATATACATATATCCACATACATACTTACATACATATGTATATACATACATACATATATGTGTATACGCATGTATATATGTATGTATATACATATATATGGATATACATCCATGGATATACATATATGTATGTACTGTATATACGTACATAAATACATACATACATACACATACATATATATACACATACATATAAATATACACATTCATATAAATATACATATTCATATATATATATACACACACATATATATACACATACATACATCAATCAATCAATGATTATTTCTATAGCCCTAAATCACTAGTGTCTCAAAGGGCTGCACAAACTACAACACAAACCACAACGACATCATATATATATATATATATATATATATATATAGACACACATACATACAAACATACATACATATATACATACATACATATATGCATACATACACACACATTTATATATAAATATACACACATATATACACGTACACACACATACATACATACATACATACATACAAAAGTTTGGAGACCCCTGATATAGACTATTGAGCTTTGTTTTCAACATGTTCTGCTGGTGGTGTGCCATTGGATTTTTTCAATGAAAAAAATATTACCTTGGCTCCAAAAAGGTTGAAAAACACTCTTGTAGACAGTATTCTAAACAAATACTTTTTAGTCATGATGCTATAGAGACAACTAGCAATGCCTTGCAGTGTATCAGACTGGATTGTATTATTATCTTTGGGGGTGGGGAGCCTGAAGCGTGCATCATTTTCACCTCGACTGACCTCAAAATTTGCATTTTGTCACATTCGAACGGATTCTGTCAAAGGAGTCAAGTGGAAAAAAAAATGCGCATGGGGGTCAAAGTTCACAGCAGGTTTGCATCGCCGTCGACGTGCGCTTCAAATCCTGGCCTAATGACAAGCAGGCCGCCGCTGGGAAACATTTGAACATGGACTACCAGGGTGGGGCTGCGGGGTTGGGTATGTTGTGGGGGCTTTGGTAGGGGGGGGGCTGGGGTCAGTCTGCAGGACTGAGATAAATTCAGAGGGGAGTTGGCAGGAAGTGCTCTCACATCACTTCCTCTCTTTGTCTCTGCCGCTATTTTCAAGGCTTGGAATGTCGCTCCTGGACGGGGAGGAGGGGGTTGGAGGGTCGCGGAAAGGAATTCAAAACAAATTTGTTAAAGTTTTTTTAGAAACATTTGTGTCTGGGTCTCCTGCTTCCAGGTATAGGCATGATCGCGTCCTGTCACGAGACGTTACCCCCCGCCCAAAACCCAGGTTCATGCTAAAAAAGACCAACTAAACCCCCCAACACGCGGACATAAACTATCAGGACCAGGAAGTCTACTGCTCACCTAAACCTGCAAAAACTCTAGACGGACGGCAAAGACAAGATATTTAAAATTTGAACTGGTAAACTTTGTTATTTTTTGCAAATATTAGCTCATTTGGAACTTGATGCCTGCAAAAAATTTCAAAAAAGCTGGCACGAGTGGAAAAAAGACTGAGAAAGTTGAGGAACGCTCATCAAACGCTTAATTGGAACATCCCGCAGGCGGGTGTCATGATTGGGTATAAAAGCAGCTTCCATGAAATGATCAGTCATTCACAAACAAAGGATGGGGTGAGGGTCACCACTTTGTGAACAAATGCGTGAACAAATTGTTTTTTAGTCAAGTCAATTTTTAGAACAGCATTTCTCAACCAGCTATCGCAAGGAATTTAGGGATTTCACCATCTACAGCCAGTAATATCATCAAAAGGTTCAGAGAATCTGCAGGAATCGCTGCAAGGCGGTACTGCATCCAAAAGTGTAAAGGATATCACCACATGGGCTCAGGAACACTTCAGAAAACCACTGTCAGCAACTACAGTTTGTCGCCACATATTTAAGTGTAAGTTAAAACTCTAATATGCAAAGCGAAAATTATTTATCAACAACACCCAGAAACGCCGCCGGCTTCGCTGGGCCCGAGCAAAGTGGAAGAGTGTTCTGTGGTCTGACGAGTCCACAATTCATTTTTATTTATTTTTTTGCAGCACAAACTAAAAGGGACAAGTTTGGGATGATTTTGACATGGTCTAGTTATGATCAAAAACACGTTAATAACATAAAAAGCAATAGTACCTTAAAATCTACATTAGTCAACTAGAATATTTAGACAAAAAATGTCAGCAGCTCAAACAATAAGACAAGTTTCTGTAGATTTTGACTGGAAAAATAAGGATTATTGTTATTTTTGTTAGTTTTTTATTCGAAAAAACATAAGAAGTTGTTTTAACATCAGATGAGATCAAAGGTTAACAAATGGACAAAAATATATATATTTTTTTTAATTATGTAGGTGCTCAAACAAGCTCCTGCACCTGCCTATTGTTTTCCCGTCGATGACAAAAACAGTTAATTGCCCAAACTTGCTAAAAACGCTCTGCATGTTGTTGACAATATCAGCGACTAGTCGGGGGGTAACCTGCTGCTACGTTGGGTGGTCTCGTCCTCTTTCTCCCAGAGGAAAACCAGGCAACAGATGGTCAGGCGTAAAACTTTGAGCACCCCTGATGTCCCTTGGCTTCTTTCGCATGCCGCATCCATAAAATTTACTCGTGGACCTTCTAGGGTTGCAGAGAGAAACAGAATCTCTGTTTGATGAAGACCTTGGTGGGGATAAGAACCCGACAGGGATGAACCCTGGATCAACGTCTCTCGTTTCCCCTCGTCCAGCTGGATGCATTCAGAACATGCCTTGAACGCTTCCCGTTTTCACTTTGTGATAAACTAAGGCGTCACCTTTCACCCTCCAAATCACAAGGGGGCGATGTATCACATGTCATTCGGTGGATGACCCACAAAAATGTTTGACCCAATCCAAACGACCTTCCCTAGTCATGGCGCAAAAAAAAAAAATGCAACCAACACAAAAAGTCAACACACATGGTCACTCACACCTGACACAACCTGCTCACTGAACTTTGTTATTATAAAAAATGCAAAAACACTCTCTCCACACTTATGAGTGTTTGGCGTATTAAAGCTGCTTGATATTTTTGATTAGTTAAAAAAAAAAAACCTTAAGGGGGATGTCAAATAAGTAAACAAGGTAGGAGTTGAACTTTCACTTACACTTAATAGTTGATTATAATATTATGTATCCATTATATAACTGTTATAATTTGTACTCGTGTATATGTATAGGCTTTATATATACATATATATATATATATATATATATATATATACATATATATATATATACACATATATATGTATATATATATATATACTTATATATGTATATATATATACACACACATATATACAAACATATATATATGCATATATATGTATATATATACACATATATACAGATATACATATACATACATATATATGCATATATATGTATATATACACATAAATAAATATATATATACACATATATATACATATATATATATATATATACTTATATATATATATACATAAAGACACATATATATACACACACACACACACACATATATATATACATACATACACATATAAATATATATACATACATATATTTATACTTACACATACATATATACATATACATACATATATATACAAATATATATGCATATATATGCATATGTGTATATATATATTACACATACATATATATATACATGCATATATATATATATATATACATATATACATACATATATACCCACACACATATGCACATGTATATATACAGTATTTAGTCAGCCAGCGATTGTGCAAGTTCTCCCACTTAAAATGATGACAGAGATCTGTAATTTTCATCATAGGTACACTTCAACTGTGAGAGACAGAATGTGAAAAAAAAATCCAGGAATTCACATGGTAGGAATTTTAAATAATTTATTTGTAAATTATAGTGGAAAATAAGTATTTGGTCAACCATTCAAAGCTCTCACTGACGGAAGGAGGTTTTGGCTCAAAATCTCACGATACATGGCCCCGTTCATTCTTTCCTTAACACGGATCAATCGTCCTGTCCCCTTAGCAGAAAAACAGCCCCAAATCATGATGTTTCCACCCCCATGCTTCACAGTAGGAATGGTGTTCTTGGGATGCAACTCAGTAATCTTCTTCCTCCAAACACCACGAGTTGAGTTTATACCAAAAAGTTCTATTTTGGTTTCATCTGACCACAAGACATTTTCCCAATCCTCTGCTGTATCATCCAAGTATCCATTTTGGTATAAACTCAACTCGTCGTGTTTGGAGGAAGAAGAATACTGAGTTGCATCCCAAGAGCACCATACCTACTGTGAAGTATGGGGGTGGAAACATCATGCAGGTCAGTGGCAATTAATTGCCACTGACTTGAGTTACTGTTTGATTTTTTTTCCCTGCACCGTGACAAGGGGAGGTTGTTTGGATTGGGTCATAAAAGTATAGTATGTGCAAGTACTCATTTTGATTTACAATTAATTGCCACTGACTTGAGTTACTGTTTGTTTTGTGTTTTTTTTCTGCACCATGTCTAGGGAAGGTTGTTTGGATTGGGTCGTGTAAGTAAATTCTGTGCGGGTACTAATTTTGATTTCCAATTAATTGCCGCTGACTTGAGTTACTGTTTGATTTATTTATTTTTTTCTGCACCGTGACTAGGGAAGGCTGTTTGGATTGGGTCATACAGGTATATTATGTGCAAGTACTCATTTTGATTTACATTTAATTGCCACTGACTTCAGTTACTGTTTGATTTTTTTTCTTCCCTGCACCGTGACTAGGTAAGATTGTTTGGATTGGGTCATACAAGTATATTATGTGCAAGTACTCATTTTGATTTACAATTAATTGCCACTGACTTGAATTACTGTTTGTTTTTCTGCACCATGACTAGGGAAGGTTGTTTGGATTGGGTCGTGTAAGTAAATTCTGCGCGGGTACTGATTTTGATTTTCAATAAATTGCCACTGACTTGAGTTAATGTTTGATTTATTTTATTTTTTTCTGCACCGTGACTAGGGAAGGCTGTTTGGATTGGGTCATACAAGTATATTATGTGCAAGTACTCATTTTGATTTACATTTAATTGCCACTGACTTGAGTTACTGTTTGATTTTTTTTTTCCCTGCACCGTGACTAGGTAAGATTGTTTGGATTGGGTCATACAAGTATATTATGTGCAAGTACTCATTTTGATTTACAATTAATAGCCACTGACTTGAATTACTGTTTGTTTTCCTGCACCATGACTAGGGAAGGTTGTTTGGATTGGGTCGTGTAAGTAAATTCTGTGCGGGTACTGATTTAGATTTTCAATAAATTGCCACTGACTTGAGTTACTGTTTGATATTGTGTGTTTTTTTCTGCACCGTGACTAGGGAAGGTTGTTTGGATTGGGTCATACAAGCATATTATGTGTAAATACTCATTTTGATTTACAGTTATTTTCCACTGACTTGAGTTACTGTTTGATTTTTTAGTTTTTTTCTGCACCGTGACTAGGGAAGGTTGTTTGGATTGAGTCATACAAACATGTTATGTGCAAGTACTCATTTTAACTTTTACAATTAATTGCCACTGACTTGAGTTACTGTTTGATTTTTTTTTTTCCTGCACCATGACTAGGGAAGATTTTTTGGATTGGGTCATGCAGGTATATTACGTGCAAGTACTCATTTTGATTTACAATTAATTGCCACTGACTTGAGTTACTGTTTGTTTTGTGTGTGTTTTTCTGCACCATGACTAGGGAAGGTTGTTTGGATTGGGTCGTGTAAGTTAATTCTGTGGGGTACTGATTTTGATTTTCAATTAATTGCCACTGACTTGAGTTACTGTTTGATTTTTTGTTTTTTTTTCTGCACCGTGACTAAGGAAGGTTGTTTGGATTGGGTCATACAAGTATATTATGTGCAAGTACTCATTTTGATTTACAATTAATTGCCACTGACTTGAGTTACTGTTTGATTTTTTTTTCCCTGCACCGTGACTAGGTAAGATCAATCAATCAATCAATGTTTAAGATTGTTTGGATTGGGTCATACAAGTATATTATGTTCAAGTACTCATTTTGATTTATAATTAATTGCCACTGTCTTGAGTTACTGTTTGTTTTTTGTTTGTTTTTCTGCACCATGACTAGGGAAGGTTGTTTTGATTGGGTCATATAAGTAAATTGTGTGCGGGTACTCATTTTGATTTTTAATTAATTGCCACTGACTTGCGTTACTGTTTTATTTTTTTAATTTTTTTATTTTTTCTGCACCGCGACTAGGGAAGGTTGCTTGGATTGGGTCATACAAGTACATTCTGTGAAAGTATTCATTTTGATATACAGTTAATGGCTACTGACTTGAATTACTTCCATTGGCCATTAGTTGACGATAAAATGGCAGCTGTTTGTCCACTGACATATTTGTATTTTATATGAAAACACCCATAGGCCGTAGTTTGGACCCCCGGGACCAAACTTGAGGGGAGACCTAAAGGTTAAAAAAGGAATCTATATATTGTGTTGGTTTTGAAAATGAAAAATATCACAACGGCCTCGGCGTGCTTGAATTTTTTTTTTTAGCTCTATGGCCCCTACTGTAGCATTTCCAATACGTCAAACAATGCGAAGCTAACGGACGGAGGTTCGTATTTCACTGAAATATTTCTTCTAATATTGCGCACGTCGACGTAATGATGTCGGACGGACGCCCTAGAACCTTCTGGACCTCGGCCAGGCTGGTTCCTGCCTTGGATTACATGCTAACCGGGCTACGACCACCCCTCAAAAAAAAAAAGAAAAAAAAAGAAAACCCCGCTGCTGTCAAGCTGTCATAAAAGTTGGCGCGACCCCAGCGCGATTCAAAGCCGAGACAGATGAAGTCTGTGCGGGTGTAGGAGCGGCTAAAAAAGGTATTTGTGCAGCGGAGCAATATTAGGAGAACTTATGGGGCCCCGGGGACAATGTTTGGACGTGGACTATTTGACAAGTGCTATGTGAGGTTGGAAGTGTAATAAAAAGGCAAGGAGGCCATTAAAGGGATGTGCACAGTATTAGTCCAGCACTTGTCAGTTAGCTCTCTGTGGAAGTGTGCTGCAGGAAGTGCCGGGACCACCGGTTAGGGTCCTGGTGAGACGTGGCCGGCTCGGCCCGGGAGGATGTCAGGAGGGCCTTGGACTGCAGGATGTCCTGCTTGGAAATCCCGCACAACAAACAAGAGAGAAGAGCATGTGACATCCACTCGGAATGCCAAAGATTTGACGGGAAAAGTCCCGCCAGGATGAGAACTAGAATGGTAGCGTCGACCCAGAACTGGTCCTCGGTTTTTGGATCCTGCACCGCGTCAGAGTAAACGTTTCTCAGTGTGAAGGTCCTGGAAGTGGAACGACTGGTTCTGTGCAGGAAGCACACGCGGATCAGTGATAGTGTGGCTAGTCAAAGAGGACCAATGACTCAAAGAGTACCAATGACTCAAAGAGGCTACCAACGACTCAAAGAAGCTACCGCCGACTCAAAGAAGCTACCGACGACTCAAAGAGGATCTATGAATCAAAGAGGATCAACAACTCAAAGAGGACCAACGACTCAAAGAGGCTACCAACGACTCAAAGAGGACTCAAAGAGGACCAACGACTCAAAAAGGCGACCCATGACTCAAAGAGGACAAATGACTCAAAGAGGACCAACGACTCAAAGAGGCAACCCACGACTCAAAGAGGACCAATGACTTAAAGAGGCTCAATGAATGAAAGAGTACCAACGCCTCAAAGAGGCTACCAATGACTCAAAGAGTACCAACAACTCAAAGAGGACTAATGACTCAAAGGCGACCCATGACTCCAAAAGGCGACCCATGACTCAAAGACAACTAATGACTCAATGAGGACCAATGACTCAGAGGTCTAATGACTCAATTAGGACCAATAACTCCAAGAGGTGACCAACGACTCAAAGAGGACCAGCAAATCAAAGAGGACCAATGCTTCAAAGAGGATCAATAAATAAAAGAGTACCAACGCCTCATAGAGGCTACTAATGACTCAAAGAGTACCAACGACTCAAAGAGGACTAATGACTCAAAAAGGCAACCAATGACTCAAAGACAACTAATGACTCAATGAGGACCAATGACTCAATGAGGACTAATGACTCAATTAGGACCAATAACTCCAAGAGGTGACCAACGACTCAAAGAGGACCAGCGAATCAAAGAGGACCAATGGCTCAAAGAGGTGACCAACGGCTCAAGGAGGACCAATGACTCAAAGAGGACCAACAACTCAAAGAGGCTACCAACGACTCAAAGAGGCTACCAATGACTCAAAGAGGATCAACGACTCAAAAAGGCGACCCATGATTCAAAGAGTACCAACGACTCAAAAAGGCTACCAATGACTCAAAGAGGACCAACGAACCAAAGAGGACCAACAACTCAGAGGATTAATGACTCAAAGGCGACCCATGAATCAAAAAGGCGACCCATGTCTCATAGACGGCTAACGACTCAATGAGTACCAACGACTCAGAGGACTAATGACTCAATTAGGACCAATGACTCCAAGAGGAGACCAACGACTCAAAAGAGGTAACCAACAACTCAAAGAGGACCAGCGAATCAAAGAGGACCAATGGCTCAAAGAGGTGACAAACGGCTCAAGGAGGACCAATGACTCAAAGTGGACCAACAACTCAAAGAGGCTACCAATGACTCAAAAAGGCTACAAATGACTCAAGGAGGACCAATGATTCAAAAAGGCGACCCACGGTCCAAAGAGTACCAACGACTCAGAGAGGCTACCAACGACTCAAAAAGGACCAACGAACCAAAGAGGACCAACTACTCAAAGAGGACTAATGACTCAACGGCGACCCATGAATTAAAAAAACGACCCATGACTCAAAGACGACTAATGACTCAATGAGGACCAATGACTCAGAGGACTAATGACTCAATTAGGACCAATGACTCCAAGAGGAGACCAACGACTCAAAAGAGGTAACCAACGACTCAAAGAGGAGCAGCGACTTAAAAGAGGTAACCAACGACTCAAAGAGGACCAGCGAATCAAAGAGGACCAATGGCTCAAAGAGGTGACCAACGGCTCAAGGAGGACCAATGACTCAAAGAGGACCAAGAACTCAGAGAAGCTACCAACGAGTCAAAGAGGCTACCAATGACTCAAAGAGGACCAAGAACTCAGAGAAGCTACCAACGAGTCAAAGAGGCTACCAATGACTCAAAGAGGACCAACGACTCAAAAAAGGCGACCCATTATTCAAAGAATACCAACGACTCAAAGAGGCTACCAACGACTCAAAGAGGACCAACGAACCAAAGAGGACCAACGAACCAAAGAGGACTAATGACACAAAGGTGACCCGTGAATCAAAAAGGCGACCCATGACTCAAAGACGACTAATGACTCAATGAGGACCAATGACTAAGAGGACTAAAGACTCAATTAGGACCAATGACTCCAAGAGGAGACCAACGACTCAAAAGAGGTAACCAACGCCTCAAAGAGGACCAGCGACTCAAAAGAGGTAACCAACAACTCAAAGAGGACCAGCGAATCAAAGAGGACCAATGACTCAAAGAGGTGACCAACGGCTCAAGGAAGACCAATGACTCAAAGAGGACCAACAACTCAAAGAGGCTACCAACGACTCAAAAAGACTACCAATGACTCAAAGAGGACCAACGACTCAAAAAGGTGACCCATGATTCAAAGAGTACCAACGACTCAAAGAGGCTACCAACGACTCAAAGAGGACCAAAGAACCAAAGAGGACCAACTATCTCAAAGAGGACTAATGACTCAAAGGCGACCCATGAATCAAAAAGGCGACCCATGACTCAAAGACCACTAATGACTCAATGAGGACCAATTACTCAGAGGACTAATGACTCAATTAGGACCAATAACTCCAAGAGGTGACCAACGACTCAAAAGAGGTGACCAACGAATCAAAGAGGACCAGCGAATCAAAAAGGACCAATGGCTCAAAGAGGTGACCAACGGCTAAAGGAGAACCAATGACTCAAAGAGGACCAACAACTCAAAGAGGCTACCAATGACTCAAATAGGATCAACGACTCAAAGAGGACCAACGACTCAAAAAGGCGACCCACGATTCAAAGAGTACCAACGACTCAAAGAGGACCAACGAACCAAAAAGGACCAACAAATCAAAGAGGACTAATGACTCAAAGGCGACCCATGAATCAAAAAGGACCAATGGCTCAGAGGACTAATGATTCAATTAGGACCAATGACTCCAAGAGGAGACCAAGGACTCAAAAGAGGTGACCAACGACTCAAAGAGGACCAGCGAATCAAAGAGGACCAATGTTTTAAAGAGGTGACCAACGACTCAAGGACGACCAACAACTCAAGGAGGACCAATGAATCAAATAGGATCAACGACTTAAAGAAGGCCAATTACTCAAAGAAGGCCAATGACTCAAAAAAGAGGGCCAATGATTCAAAGAGGCGACAAACAACTTGTATTCTCAGAAGAAACAGAAAACCTACAGCAGGAGGGTCGGACTCCTTTTTAGTGAGGGCCACTTCGCAAACACGGGTGCCCTCGGAAGGCCGCTTGTAAGACTCAATAATTTGGAATGTTGGTCTCGTTACACAACTTGTAGTTTTTCATCTGATGTTTGATATTAAACATTAAAATTAACTTTTCAAGTGTACAACATGTGACTGCAATTTGAAAGAACAAATACATTTAGCCAGAAAGTGCATTTTTCTTCTGCTGGCCATCTTTGAATGATTTGGCACGGGCTACTTTGATGCTTGGCCAGGCCACTTCAAATTATTTGGTGGGCCAGGTTAAATGTTTTGGAGGGACGCATTAAATGGTTTGGAGGGCTACTCCAATGACATGGCTACTTTTAACGATTTGGCGGGCCAAATTAAACAAGTTAGAGAGCTATTTTGATGATTTGGCAGACCAACTTATTTGGCAGGCCACATCAAATGATTTGGAGGGACATAAATGATTTGGAGGGCCACATTAATGATTTGGCAGGCCATTTAAAATAATTTAGCGAGGCAATTGAAATTATTTGGAGAGCCACTTAATTTAACGTGTCATTTTAATCAGCCACTAGAAATTATTTGAAGGGTCACTTTAATGACTTGGCGGGCCTCATTAAATGATTTCGAGGGACACAATAATGATTTGGAGAGCCGCATTATGCTTTGGCGGGCCAATTTTAATGAGTTAGGGGGCCACATTGATGATTTGGCAGACCACGTCAAACTGTTGGGCAGGCCACCTTAAATGATTTGGCGAGCCCCTACAAATGAATTGCAGGGACATATTAAATGATTTGGAGGGCCACACTAATGCTTTGGCAGGCCACTTTAAATTATTTAGAGGGCCATTTTAAATGATTTAGCGAGCCAGTTTAAATGATTTGGAGAGCCACTTAATTTAACGGGCCACTTTAATGATTCGGAGAGCGCGGACATATTAAATGATTTGGAGGGCCACTATAATGCTTTGGTAGGCCAAGTTAAATGATTTAGAGGGCCATTTTAAATGATTTAGCGAGCCAGTTTAAATGATTTGGAGAGCCACTTAATTTAACGGGCCACTTTAATGATTTGGAGAGCCACTTGAAATTATTCGGTAGGCTACTACGAATGATTTGGAGGGACATATTAAATGATTTGGAGGGCCACTCTAGTGGTTTAGCAGGCCTGGTTAAAAAATATTTGGAGAGCCATCCTAATGATTTGGCAGGCCACATTAAATGATTTAGAGAGCCAGTTTATTTTAACATGTCATTTTAATGTTTCGGAGAGCAACTTGAAACTATTTGAAGACTCACACTAATGATTTGGTATGCCACTTTAAATGATTTGGTGAGCCCCTTTAATAATTTGGCAGGTCACATGAAATGATTTTCCGGCCATTTTAATTATTTGGAGGGTCAGAATAAATTATTCTAAGGGCCAATTAAATGATCTGGGGGTCCACTTACAAAATTTGGCGGGCCAATTAAAATTATTTGGAGGGCAACTTTCGTGATATGGCAAGCCACATTTAACGATTTGGAGAGCAAAATTTAATTACTTGGCAGGCCACCGTAAATGACTTTGCGGCCGTATTGAATAATTTGTCAGGCTAATAATTACAATACTTACAGTGTTAACACGTTATAGGACAAAAAACACTAACTTGGCACATTCAACTTAATGGCAAAGACTACTTCCCGGCTACGGCAACATATCATAGCCTATCAACTATTACTATAACTTCTATTTTTAGTGTTAATAAGTACAATACTTACAGTATTAACACGTTATAGGACAAAAAAAACACTAATTTGGCCCATTCAACTTAATGGCAAAGATTACTTCCCGGCTATGGCAACGTATCATAGCCTATAAACCAGGGGTCACCAACGTGGTGCCCGTAAGGACCAGATGAGTCGCCCGCTGGCCTGTTCTAAAAATAGCTCAAATAGCAGCACTTACCAGTGAGCTGCCTCTATTTTTCAAATTGTATTTATTTACTAGCAAGCTGGCCTCGCTTTGCTCGACGTTTTTAATTCTAAGAGAGACAAAACTCAAATAGAATTTGAAAATCCAAGAAAATATTTTAAAGACTTGGTCTTCACTTGTTTAAATAAATTCATTTATTTTTTTACTTTGCTTCTTATAACTTTCAGAAAGACAATTTTAGAGAAAAAACACAACCTTAAAAATGATTTTAGGATTTTTAAACACATTTACCTTTTTACCTTTTAAATTCCTTCCTCTTCTTTCCTGAAAATTTTAATCAATGTTAAAGTAAAAAAAAAAGGTTTATTATTTTAAAGAATAATAAATACATTTTAATTTAATTCCTCATTTTAGCTTGTGTTTTTTCGACGAAGAATATTTTTGAAATATTTCTTCAAATTTATGATTAAAATAAAAAAAAAATATTCTGGCAAATCTAGAAAATCTGTAGAATCAAATTTAAAGCTTATTTCTAAGTCTTTTGAATTTCTTTTAAAATTTTTGTTCTGGAAAATCTAGAAGAAATAATGATTTGTCTTTGTTAGAAATATAGCTTGGTCCAATTTGTTATATATTCTAACAAAGTGCCGATTGGATTTTAACCTATTTAAAACATGTCATCAAAATTCTAAAATTAATCTTAATCAGGAAAAATTACTAATGATGTTCCATAAATTATTTTTTAAATTTTTTCCAAATGATTCAAATTAGCTAGTTTTTCTCCTAATTTGTTTCGGTTGAATTTTTTATTTTAAAGAGTCGAAATTGAAGATAAACTAGGTTTCAAAATTTAATTTTTATTTTTTCGTGTTTTCTCCTCTTTTAAACCGTCCAATTAAGTGTTTTTTTTCATCATTTATTCTCTACAAAAACCTTCCGTAAAAGGAAAAAAAATGTACAATGGAATGACGGACAAAAATACCCTTTTTTTTCCATATATATAGATTTATTTATCAAAGGTAAATTGAGCAAATTAGCTGTTTCTGGCAATTTATTTAAGTGTGTATCAAACTGGTAGCCCTTCGCATTAATCAGTACCCAGGAAGTACCCCTGCTATCAACTATTACTATTACTTCTATTTTCAGTGTTTAATAATTACAATACTTACAGTATTAACACTTTATAGGACAAAAACAGACTAATTTGGCCCATTCAACTTAATGGCAAAGACTACTTCCGGGCTACGGCAACATATCATAGCCTATCAACTATTACTAAAACTTGTATTTTTAGTGTTTGATAATTACAATACTTACAGTATTAACACGTTATGGAACAAAAAACAATAACTTGGCACATTCAACTTAATGGCAAAGACTACTTCCCGGCTACTTCAACATATCATAGCCTATAAACTATTACTATTACTTCTATTTTAAGAACATTATTTAGTCATAATGTTTGTTTATGTGCATGTTAGTTAAATCAACATAACTCGGACAGTTATGGGCGGATTTTGATGAAACTTTGAGGAAACGTCAGAAACGGGACCAGGTATGAGTGATTACATTTTGGGGCTGATCCGGATCAGTTTTTCCTTGAAACGGATTACATCTGCACAGTGGACTGGCTTCTGTTTGTTTGCGAACTGTATTGATTTGCTAAGCAACGCCCCGCCCCTTTCTCCATTCCTTCGCCCCCCCAACCCCACTCCACCCCCCTGCCTGTGAGGGTCACCGCCGCTGCCCTTTACCGAAATCTGTCAGGCCCCTTCTGACGCAGATCCGCTTCCTGTCCGAGTGAGATTTTTATTGTTCGCAGGGAGCCGGCTCCCGAATCTCGCTCCTGCAGCCGCTTCCCGTTTCCCGTGGAGGAGGAAGCCGCGCTGATGCTTCACCACCATTCTGCCTTTCAAAGAATCAAGTCAGGAAAAAGGCCCCGCCTACTTTTCCAGCGCACACTGACAATGCATCCTACTGTACATGCTATATACAGTAACCCCCCCTTCCAATACCCACCTACGTGTGCTCACCTGTGTTGGTTCCCATGAAGTCTCGGCACGTAGACAGTGTTGGGAAATCACAGCCTGCCACCTGGAATTGAAAGAAAATCCATTTGTTTTGCGTCAAATAATGTCTTTTATTGTGAAGGGACGGCGTTTATGTAAATAATGATTATTTATGGGGAGTGCTATTCAGCTGGTTATTATTGACAAGATCAACACAATATTTGACAATTTTTCCACACAAACAATTGTTTGGTCCAAAAAAAGGCAGTAGTTGAGAATAACAAAACAAAAGATTTTGAGTGAATAGAAATATGGACCCGATGACTCGAGCACAGAGGTGTCCAACTCTTTTTCATTGA
>NC_084618.1:23685068-23692568 GCF_033978795.1 Nerophis ophidion | reverse complement strand
CCAGAATTTTACTGTAAAATGTTGTTTTTTTTGTACAACATATTACAATAAATGGAAAAACAAAAACGGCAGTTTTTCTAATTATTTTTTACAACATATTACAAGAAATGTAAACACAGTACCACTGTGTTTTTATGGGAAAAAAATGGCAGCTTAGTCACCAGAATTTTACTGTAAAATTTACATTTTTTTTTTTTACAACATATTACAAATAATTTAAAAACAGTATCATTGTGTTTTTATGGGAAAAAAATGGCAGCTTAGTCACCAGAATTATACAGTAAAATTTACAGGTTTTTTTTTTTTTTTTTTTTTACAACATATTACAAAAAATGTAAACACAGTATCACTGTGTTTTGATGGGAAAAATGGCAGCTTAGTCACCAGAATTTTACTGTAAAATTTACAGTTGTTTTTTTACAACATATTACAAAAAATGTAAAAACAGTATCACTGTGTTTTTATGGGAAAAAATGGCAGCTTAGTCACCAGAATGTTACTGTAAAATTTACAGTTGTTTTTTTTACAACATATTACAAAAAATTTAAAAACAGTATTACTGTGTTTTTATGGGAAAAATGGCAGCTTAGTCACCAGAATGTTACTGTAAAATTTACAGGTTTTTTTTGTTTTGTTTTTACAACATATTACAAAAAATGTAAACACAGTATCACTGTGTTTTTATGGGAAAAAATGGCAGCTTAGTCACAAGAATTTTACTGTAAAATTTACAGTTGTTTTTTTACAACATATTACAAAAAAATGTAAAAACTGTATCACTGTGTTTTCATGGGAAAAAATGGCAGCTTAGTCACCAAAATTTTACTGTAAAATGTACAGTTTTTTTTGTTTTGTTTTTACAACATATTACAATAAATTTAAAAACAGTATCACTGTTTTTTTGCGGGGGGAAATGGCAGCTTTGTCACCAGAAGTTTACTGTCGAATTAACAGTTGTTTTTTTTCAAAATATTACAAAAAATGTAAAAACTGTATCACTGTGTTTTATGAGGAAAAATGGCAGCTTAGTCACCAAAATTTTACTGTAAAATTTACAGTTTTTTGTTTTGTTTTTACAACATATTACAATAAATGTAAAAACAGTATCACTGGTTTTTGCGGGGGGAAATGGCAGCTTAGTCACCAGAATTTTACTGTCGAATTTACAGTTGTTTTTTTCAAAATATTACAAAAAATGTAAAAACTGTATCACTGTGTTTTTATGGGGGAAAAAGGGCAGCTTAGTCACCGGAATTTTACTGTAAAATTTACTTTTTTTTTTGTTTTTGTTTTTTTTTACAACATATTACAATAAATGTAAAAACAGTATCACTGTTTTTTGCGGGGGAAAATGGCAGCTTAGTCACCAAAATTTTACTGTAAAATGTACAGTTTTTTTTTTTTAGAACATAATATGGTAAATGTAAAAACAGTATCACCAGTTGGATTTTACATGAATCGGACAGGCGGTGCCAAAAAAGTACCGTACTACTGTTAATGACTGCTTACTTTCTGCTTTAACGAGCTTCCACCTGCACTTCTTAAACTTTACTGAGTTTAAAGCTAGCTTAGACACCAGCTTCTTGCATTTTTCTCTTACTTGTTGTGTAACATGTTTAGCCTGGTCTTCCAGTGATAAGACTACTTGGAAGAATAGTTGTTCAGTTTATGGAAAATGTCAGTCTGTCAGTTAGTTAGTTAGCAACCTAACTTTGGCGGGTTTTCCTGTAATAAAAGAGTCGTACCCTTTGACACAGGCACTGATAGTCCTGTGAAAGTGTTAAAGCTGCCCTCGTGCTAACTCATTAGGAACGCTGATGTTTGAAGACTGGAAGACGTGAGTGGAGGGGGGTCAGAAAAATGCTTCCAAATCACATTTTGTCCAAACGCGGCGAACAGGATGGAGCGTGTTTGTGCAGGAGTGGACTTTTATCAGGCCCAAACACTCACAGGAAGTCCGGTTTGGGATTGTCCGTGCGATTCCTGCCTTCCAACAGGAAGCGCGGCATAAAAAGCTGGTGGAAAAACGCCCAAAGAGCATTTGGAGCGTGGCGGGTCCGAGCGGCGGACCGAGAAGGACCGAGACCAAAAGCTTTGATCGACTTCCAGCAGAGACCAGACCATGGAGGACCTGGCTGGGCCGCCGGGTCGGCGGAGGCCGGTCTGGGCACGAGACGACCCCCAGCTGAGCGGGTGAGATCCGTCATCGGTTCTTAATTGTTTGACACTTTACGACTTCCGGCTAATTGCAGTCAGAAGTGAAAAAGCTGACGCACAAGACAGGCGTGCTGTGATTGGAACGAGGCCTTGACATCCAAAATAGTCCAATATATTTTCAAAACAACATTTAATTTAGTGGTTTGTTGATTATTTTTGCTGTGATGGCACGTCAATTATCTAATGGCATTTTTCATCAGCATTTGTAGTGCATTACAAAATTATATACTCACTCACACTTAATAACAGGACAAAATAAACCCTCTAAAATACGCAATACATTTTTTTAGATTTACTTAAATGCATTAAAAAAAAGTTGTTGTCGTGATTTAAAACAATAATTGAATTTAATACAATTATTTAAAAAAAATGTTTAATACAAACCAATAAATTATTGAAAATACGCAATACATTTTTTTAGATTTACTTAAATGTATTAAAAAAAAGTTGTTGTCGTGATTTAAAACAATAATTGAATTTAATACAATTATTTAAAAAAATGTTTAATACAAACCAATAAATTATTGAAAATAAACTAAATGATTGACAAAAAATATATTAAATGAACCTTAGTAAAATTACACGAAAAAAATGAATAACCTGAATGCATTAAGACAATATTTGTAATCATTCTAAATAATGAATATATTTAGATTGCATTATAAAAATATACTAAATCACTACTAATAAAATTATTTTTTAAATATCAATCAAATCAATAAATTGTTGAAAATAACCTAAATGCGTCACAAAAAAATGTAATCAATTGAGTTTAGTCAAATTAATACGAAATACATTTGTAAAAATATCCTAAATGCATTAAAATATACTAAATCACCCCTCATAAAATTGTTTTTTAAATATTAATCAAATCAATAAATGATTGAAAATAACCTAAATGCGTCACAAAAAATATAATCAATTAAGTTTAGTCAAATTAATACGAACTACATTTTTAAAAATACCTTAAATGCATTAAAATAATATTTGTAATAATTCAAAATAATGAATATGTTGGGATTGCATTATAAAAATATACAAAATCACCCTTAATAAAATTGTTTTTAAAATATTAATACATGCCAATAAATTATTGAAAATAACTTAAATGCATCACAAAAAATATACAATCAATTAAGTTTAGTAAAATTAATACGAAAAACATTTGTAAAAATACCCTAAATGTATTAAAACAATATTTGTAATTATTCTAATTAATAAATGCATTTAGATTGCATTACAAAAATATACTAAATCACCCTAATACAATATTTTTTTAAGTATTGATTTAAAAAAATAAAATATTTAAAATAACCTAAATGCATAAGAAAAATATCAAAAATTACGCTTAGTATAATTAAAAAAAAATAAAATACCAAATACATTTGTAAAAATACCATAAATGCTTTAAAACAATATTTGTAATCATTCAAAAATAATGAATACATTTACATTGCATTGAAAAATATACTAACTCACCCTAATACAATTTTTTAAAATATTAATAACAAATAAATGTATTAACATTACCTAAATGCATAACAAAAATATAATAAATTAAGCTGAATAATTTTTTTAAATAAAGTTGATACCAAATACATTTGTAAAAAATACCATAAATGCATTAAAACAACATTTGTAATCATTTGAAATAATAAATACATTTAGATTGCATTATAAAAAAAAAACTAAATCACCCTAATACAATAATTTTTTTTAAATATTAATAACAAATACATTATTTAAAATAACTTAAATGCATAAAAAATTAAGCTCAATAAAATCTTTAAAAATAAAATACCAAATACATTTGTAAAAATAACCTAAATGCATTAAAACAATATTTGTAATCATTCGAAATAATAATTACATTTGGATTGAATTACAAAAATATACTAAATCACCCTTAATAAAATTACAAAAAATAAAATTATATAAATATTAAAAAATGCATTCAAACAATATTTTGTATAACTACTTTTAAATTAATTACAAAAAAATATACTAAATTACCCTTAGAAATATACTCGGTATATTTAAAAATACATTAGGAAAATATTTAGACTAATTTTGAATAAAACATACACTTAAATGCATTACAAAAAATATACTCAATCACCATGAGGATTTTTTTTTAATAAAAATTAAATGATTAAAAATAATTTCAATGCAACTAAACAAACAGACACAAATTTCGAATCATTTTTAAATTATAAAATAAATTACTTAAACGCATTACAAAAAATATGATAAAAAATTAATTACAAAAATATATCCATCCATCTATCTTCTATCGCTTATTTAATCCAAATATCTGAAAAGTACGAGAAAAATTTTCGAAAATAATTAAAAGGATCAACATTCTAAAAATCGCAATCCGTTTGTATGCAAAAATAATAAAAACATTAAAAATAGTAACATATTTGCGAGAAATCAATCAACTATATTACTGTTAAGTTGAAGTACAAAGTGTTTGAATGGTTTGTGTGTGGCCATGCTGAGACGTCACCGTGGAGTCGCCCCCCCTCACACCCCCAGCTGGAGGAGGGAGGAATGGGAGGGGAGGGGGTGGGAGGAAGGCCCACCATGGAGGGGGGCGGGGGGGTCCTAACATCGCCCCCCCACGCTGAGCGACAGTCTGAGCTGCAGCAGCAAGCAGCAAACACTCTTCCATCACCTCACCATTTTTTTTTTTTTTTTTTAAATCACTACTTTTATTTCGCAGAGGATCTATTTTTATTTGTATTATTATTGTTGTTGTGTTTCTTGGACTCAGAGGAGGACTTTCAGCATCTTAAAAATCTGCCGATGCGGACTTTTGTTTTTTGCACGCCGCGGGAAAAGAAGGTGACTGTTCCCGTCCGTGCACGCGGCTGACGTAGGCGACGTGGGCGCGCACGGCGGCGACGACGGCAGCGCTCGTCAACGTCGCCCTCTTGCGGCCACCGGCGGTACGACAGTAGCAGACCACTTATTTTAACGCCCAGTTCCATTTTTTTTTTTTTTATTATTACTTTTTAATTTGGATTATGACCACGTGATCTGGAAAAATGCTGATACTAATGAAGAAAAGAGGATTTTTTTATTTTTTTTTGTGCGTTCTTGCTCCAATTTGGAGCCTAAAATCTCCCAAAGTTCTGCTTCGAGTCCCAACCGTGGCACACGCAGGCGCCACCTAGTGGCAGCCTAGAAAATCACTTGATTCAATATCCAAATCGTGCTGCCTTGTTTTTAATGAAGGCTTAGGCCTACTACGCTACTGTATAACCATAATGTCGGTCATTTTGGTCTTTTCTCAGTTTTTTCTTCCGTGAGAAACCTTCACGCTCCTCTAACCTCCTCCTGCCTTTATGTTCAGGTCGTCCTCCCCCTGGCGGAGAACATTCCGATCCATCCTTCCTCCCCCTCCTCTCCTCCTCCTCATCCTCCTCTTCTTCTACGCTCGGAGTGAGGGAACGTGGTAAAGAAAATGGTCCAGAAGTCGCTCCTCACCGCCCTCCTCGTCCTGCAGGCCGTGGCCACGCCCCATTTCTTGGCTCACCACGGGTAAATGAACCCCCTTGCATGTTGCTAAGCAACCGAGCCTCGGGAGGGGGGCGCTGTTTGACTGATGTTTGTCAATCAGGACAGGAAAAAAAAAGTGTTTTCGGACTATGGAGGGTCAAATGGGACAAAATTAAATGAATGAATAGGTAAACAGTAAATAAATGTGTAATTTCCCCCCGTAACCCCAAAAGGGACAAGCGGTAGAAAATGAATGGATTATAGTATTCATGTAATAGTACATTGTATCAATACATCATTCAATTAGTTATTTCAATATTCAATTAATATTGTAACAAATTGATTTAATTAAATAATTATGCCATCATTTACCAGAGCAATCATGGGACTAGATTGGCGTTAGCCCCGCCCCCTGACGTTGATTGGTCAGTTTGACGTTTAAGACATATGCAAATATACATGATATAAGTATGTTTTATTTTTAAATGTTTTGTTTTTAATGTTTTGTATTGTGTAAAATATAAGTTTAATGATGATGATGATAATGAGGACATAAAGCGTTAAATCGTCGAATAATCAATTTAACTCATTCAATTGTATGATGGAATAAAGAAATTACATTTTTGATTGGATATGGAAAGCAATACTTGGATGACATTTATTAAATGTACTTTTACATTTAGTACATAAATGATTGAATAAGACATTCCTGTTAATTGCAATTATGATTAATTAATGGCAGATTTGAAAAATGTAACCCCTCCAAATCCTGACTTTTTTTTTTTAATGGGAAATAATTGGTTAAATCGTGAAATAATTATTGATGATCAGAATTATAAATCATTATAATGTATGTCATGTATTTAATTACAATTGTAATGAATTAATGGCACGTTTAACTAATTATTTAAAGATCTATTACATTTGAACAAATTGACCCTCATTATTTGTGAAAATAGTTCGTCAAACCGTGAAATTAGAAATTATTTAAAAAGGTATTTAATTCAAACAATTTGTTAAAATGGGCAATAATTAGTGGAATCGTGAAATCATTCGTAATCATTATTATTATTATTATCATCATTATCATTCATTATTATATTCTTATTTATTTCATGTATTCCATTTGAATTCTAATTAGATAATGGCCGATTTTAGTAATTATTTAAAGATGTATCTACTTTGAACGATTTGATTTATTAAATTGGGAAATATTTTTATATCGTGATGTAATGAAATGATTAAACATTTGATCAAATATCAAAATAATGACATGATTTGAAAATTGTAATGTACTTTAACATTAAAAAAATTAATAACACATTTATTAACACACATTTTAGTTATAATTAATTATTGGCACATTTAAGTAATAGAATATATTTTGAATTTGAACGATTTGTCCCTCCAAATTGTTAGTTAATGTATTAAATTGGGAAATAACTACTTAAATCGGGAAATATTTGCTAATTATTATATATATATATTATTTTTTCCAGGGATTTAATTTAAATAATTGATTAATGGCACTTTTAAGTAATTATTCTGAGATGTATTCAATTTGAATGATTTGACCCTCCAAATTGTTAGATAATTTATTAAAATGGGAAATAACTACTTAAATCGGGAAAAATTGACTAATTATTATATATATTATTGTTTCCATGCATTTAATTTCAATAATTGATTAATGGCACATTTAAGTAATTATTCAGAGATGTATTTAATTTGAATGATTTGACCCTCCAATAGAGAGTTTATTTATTAAAATGGGAAATA
>NC_084618.1:23677568-23680068 GCF_033978795.1 Nerophis ophidion | reverse complement strand
AAATCAACGTCAGAACCAGACATTGAGTAAACGTCAAAAAGCATGTTGTTTCAATGCTGTATTTGTATTGTGCAACATTGGTTGGAAAATAACCAAATTTCAATGGTCAAATCCACGTCAGACCCAACATTGATTAAACGTCAACAAGCATGCCGTTTCAACGTTGCATTTGTGTTGTGGAATATTGGTTGGAAAATGACCAAATTTCAATGGTCAAATCAACGTCAGAACCAGACATTGAGTAATCGTTGTCAAAAAGCATGTTGTTTCAACGTTGTATTTGTGTTGTGCAACATTGGTTGGAAAATAACCAAATTTCAATGGTCAAATCAACGTCAGACCCAACATTGATTAAACTGCGTCAAAAAACATATTTCAACGTATTTGTGTTGTAGAATATTGGCTGGGAAATGACCAAATTTCAATGGTTAAATCAACATCAGAATCCCACATTGATTAAACGTTGTCAAAAAGCAAGTTGTTTCAACGTTGTATTTGTTGTATAATATTGGTTGGAAAATGACCAAAATTTCAAAGGACAAATTAAAGTCAGAACCGGACTGATCAAATGTAGTCAAAAAGCATGTTGTTTCAACATTATATTTAAGTTGTAGAACATTGGTTGGGAAATGATCAAAATTCAATGGTCATATTAAAGTCAGAACCCAACATTGATTAAACGGCTTCAAAATCATGTTTCAACGTATTTGTGTTGTAGAATATAGGTTGGAAAATGACCAAATTTCAATGGTCAAATCAACGTCAGAACCCAACGTTGATTAAACGTTGTCTAAAAGCATGTTGTATCAACGTTCTATTTGTGTTGTAGAATATTGGTTGGATAATGACCAAAATTCAACGGTCAAATCAAGGTCAGAACCCAACATTGATTAAACGTCAACAAGCATGTTGTTTCAACGTTGTATTTGTGTTGTAGAATATTGGTTGGGAAATGACCAAAATGTCAATGTTTAGGAAACGTCAGAACCCAACATTGATTAAACGTTGTCAAAAGGCATGTTGTTTCAACGTTGTATTTGTGTTGTAGAATATTGGTTGGAAAATGACCAAAATTCAATGGTCAAATTAAAAAAGTCAGAATCTGACATTGATTAAACGTTGTCAAAAAGCATGTTGTTTCAACGTATTTGTGTTGTAGAATATTGTTGGGGAATGACCAAAATTAAATGGTCAAATTAAAGTCAGAACCCAACATTGATTAAACATTGATTAAAAGTTGTCTAAAAGCATGTTGTTTCAACATATTTTTGTTGTAGGATATTGGTTGGAAAATGACCAAAATTCAATGGTCAAATCAAGGTCAGAATCCGACATTGATTAAACGTCAACTAGCATTATGTTTCAACGTTGTATTTGTTTTTTTAGAATATTGGTTGGGAAATTACCAAAATTTCAATATTTAAGTAAACGTCAGAACCCAACATTAATCAAACGTTGTCAAAAAGCATGTTGTTTCAACGTTGTATTTGTGTTGTAAAATATTGGTTGGAAAATGTCCAAAATTCAATGGTCAAATTAAAGTCGGAACACAGCATTGATTAAACGTTGTCTAAAAGCCTGTTGTTTCAACATATTTTTGTTGTAGAATATTGGTTGGAAAATGACCAAACTTTAATGGTCAAATCAACGTCAGAACCAGACATTGATTAAACGTTGTCAAAATGTATGTTTCAACGTTGCATTTGTGTTGTAGAATATTGGCTGGGAAATTACCAAATTTCAATGTTTACATCAAAGTCAGAACCCAACATTGATTAAACGTCGTCAACAAGCATGTTTCAACGTTGCCATTGTGTTGTAGAAAATTGGTTGGAAAATAACCAAATTTAAATTGTCAACTCAACTTCCGAACCAAACATTGAATAAATATAAAAAAAACGATGTTTCAGCGTTGTATTTGTACGGTAGAATATTGGTTGGAAAATGACCACATTTCAATTGTTAAATCAACGTCAGAATCCGACATTGATTAAACGTTGTCTAAAAGCATGTTTCAACGTATTTTTGTTGTGGAATGTTGGTTGGAAAATGACCAAAAATCAATGGTCAAATTAAAGTCAGAAACCAACATTGATTAAACGTCATCAAAAAGCATTTTTCAACGTTGCATTTGTGTTGTAGAATATTGGTTGGGAAATGACCAAATTTCAATGGTCAAAACCTGAAATGAATAAACATAAAAAAGGATGTTGTTTCAATGTTGTATTTGTACGGTAAAATATTGGTTGGAAAATGACCAAAATTCAACGGTCAAATAAACATCAGAACCCGACATTGATTAAACGTCGTCAAAAAGCATGTTGGTCCAACGTTGCATTTGTGTTGTTGTAAAATAACCAGATTTCAATGGTCAAATCAACATCAGAACATTGATGAAACGTTGTCCAAAAGCATGTTGTTTCAACCTTATATTTGAGTTGCTCAACGTCAGGACCTAATTCAACAAGTTCTCAACGTTGTTTCAATGTCTCGCACCTGC
>NC_084618.1:23665068-23672568 GCF_033978795.1 Nerophis ophidion | reverse complement strand
CTGGTTCGATCCCCACCTACTACCAACCACGTCACGTCCATCGTGTCCTTGAGCGAGACACTTCACCCTTGCTCCTGATGGGTCGTGGCTAGGGCCTTGCATGGCAGCTCCCTCCATCAGTGTGTGAATGGGTGAATGTGAAAATAGTGTCAAAGCGCTTTGACACTTGAAGGTAGAAAAGCGCTATACAGGTATGAAGAGGGGTGGGAGGGGCGTGGCCTTCGGGCCTGCCGGTGAGTAGATTGCCCAGCTGGGCCCTGGTAATCCAATCACCTGTCGCCTTTATTAGCAGCATTACCTTCTTGGCCCACGAAATTCACCTCTCATCCTCAGTCACTAATCTGGGTGTTAAAATGGACCCTCACCTGACTTTTGAGGCTCAAATAAAACAAGTCCTCCTTCTACCAACCCAGGAACATTGCCAAACTTTGCCCCTCACTCACTCTCTTTGATGCCGAGAGGCTCGTCCACGCTTCTGTCTCCTCCAAGCTCAACTACTGCAACGCACTTCGGGTCGGGATCCCCAGCAAGAACACTCAGAATAGTGCTGCTAGGATCCTGATGAGAGTGCGGAAATACGACCATATCACACCAACTCTAAAATCCCTTCACTGGTTTCCTGTTCCACTCAGAATTGAATACAAACTCACCCTGCTAACTCCCCAGTGCCTATATGGAAATGCCCCTCTTTACCTCAAAGAATTACTCACCCCCAAATCCTCCACTATGGACTGGACTCTCACTATTATGTTAGATCCATTATAGACCTGACTCTCACACTATTATGTTAGATCCACTATGAACTGGACTCTCACACTATTATGTTAGGTCCACTACGGACTGGACTTACACTATTATGTTAGATCCACTATGGAATGAACTCACACTATTATGTTAGATCCACTATGGACTGGACTCTCACTATTATGTTAGATTAACTATGGACTGGACTCCCACACTATTATGTTAGATCCACTATGGACTGGACTCTCACTATTATGTTAGATCCATTATAGACCTGACTCTCACACTATTATGTTAGGTCCACTATGGACTGGACTTTCACAATATTATGTTAGATCCACTATGAACTAGACTCACACTATTATGTTAGATCCACTATGGACTGGACTTTCACAATATTATGTTAGATCCACTATGAACTGGACTCACACTATTATGTTAGATCCACTATGAACTGGACTCTCACACTATTATGTTAGGTCCACTATGGACTGGACTTACACTATTATGTTAGATCCACTATGCATTGGACTCACACTATTATGTTAGATCCATTATAGACCTGACTCTCACACTATTATGTTAGATCCACTATGGACTGGAGTCCCAAACTATTATGTTGGATCCACTATGGACTGGACTCTCACACTATTATGTTAGATCCACTATGAACTGGACTCTCACACTATTATGTTAGGTCCACTATGGACTGGATTTACACTATTATGTTAGATCCACTATGCACTGGACTCACACTATTATGTTAGATCCATTATAGACCTGACTCTCACACTATTATGTTAGATCCACTATGGACTGGAGTCCCAAACTATTATGTTGGATCCACTATGGACTGGACTCTCACTATTATGTTAGATCTATTATAGACCTGACTCTCATTCTACTATGTTAGATCCACTATGAACTGGACTTTCACACTATTATGTTAGATCCACTATGGACTGGACTCACACTATTATGTTAGATCCACTATGGACTGGACTTTCACAATATTATGTTAGATCCACTATGAACTGGACTCACACTATTATGTTAGATCCATTATAGACCTGACTCTCACACTATTATGTTAGGTCCACTATAGACTGGACTCTCACTATTATGTTAGATTCGTAATAGACCTGACTCTCACCATAATATGTTAGATCCACTATGAACTGGACTCTCACTATTATGTTGGATCCATTATAGACCTGACTCTCACACTATTATGTTAGATCCACTATGAACTGGACTCTCACACTATTATGTTAGGTCCACTATGGACTGGACTCACACTATTATGTTAGATCCACTATGGACTGGACTCCCACACTATTATGTTAGATCCACTATGGACTGGACTCACACTATTATGTTAGATCCATTATAGACCTGACTCTCACACTATCATGTTAGATCCACTATGAACTGGACTCTCACACTATTATGTTAGGTCCACTATGGACTGGACTTACACTATTATGTTAGATCCACTATGAACTGGACTATCACACTACAACAAACAGGCTAACCTCAAAGGACAAAGCTACGAACTATGGGACACCTGACTTTCTGCTCCGCTTCTCCCAGTCTGTGGAACGCTCTCCCTGACCACCTGAGGGCACCTCAGACTGTGGATGCTTAAAAAAAGGCTTAAAAACCCTTCTTTTTAAAAAAAAAAAAGAAAAAACTTTTTTATAGATATATGCATACTAGTTCTAGCTATGAGGCTGTTCTAGTTTTTATATTTTATTTATTTTTATTATTATTTTTTATACACTGTAGCCTTTTGAGGTTGTTTGCTCAATGCGAAATATCCAACGTGTCTCTTTTCTTAAATAAATCCACGATTTGCCTGAGTGGATGGACAAAATACAATAGGGGTGGGGGGGGAATAAATCTTAAATTAAATGCTCAATTAATCTGAAACTCGTTAGCCCGGCTAATGACACACACCTGTTCCCTTCGCAGATGTGGACGAGTGCGTCCGGCAGCGTCCTTGCGCTCAGCAGTGCGTCAACACGGCGGGGAGCTTCCGATGCGCCTGCAGGGCCGGCTTCGACCTGTCCGCCGACGGTCGCTCCTGCCACCGCCCGCTCCCGGCCTCCGGCGACGCTCCGACAGCAGGTGGGCGGTACACTTTTACTGGAGACGACCACAGCGAAGGCGAGGAAGACGACGGAGAGATCGCAGCCAGCTTTGCGGCCCATTATTACTTTTGGTACGCGCTATGCCACTCTCAACTCGTACCGTGAGTAATAATGCACCGCGACTGGCGCCCTCTGCTGGCGCGTTGAGGATGTGGCTGTTTATCCCGTTGCCTATGGCAACCACAAACCCCCCCCCCCCCCCCAGCCCCCTTCCTCCTCCTGGTATGGTAGGTGCAAATGGTCCTTGAGATATGAGCAGATGTTCTGGAGCCTAAAAAATATAAGAACAAATTAAAGCTGCAAGCAGCGATGGACGGGACCGACTTTTGCTGGTGTTTTCTGCCTTTACCCATTCAACATATCTTTCCCTGCACTTTACCTACCTTCCCTGTATCCTGGGGTCACACTGGGGCTTCTTTCTTTCACCCATACATGCTGGTGCTTCCTGCCATCACCCAGACAACATATCTTTACCTGCACATTACCTACCTTCTCTGTATCCTGGAGTCAAACTGGTGCCTCCTTTCACCCAGTCAACATATCTTTACCCGCACACTACCTACCTTCTCTGCATTGTGTGGTCACGCTGGTGCTTCCTGCTTTTAAGCGGCCATCTTGAGACGGCAGCAGCGCAGCAGTTCTTTGAAGGCTCGTAAAATCAAAACCGGAGCAGTTAGGAAAACTTTTTGTGCAACTTTTAATCAGAAGGGTTCAATCTCTCTCCTGTGCGGGTTTGAAGCCGACACAACAAACGCGCTCAGAGGAGATAATGTTTGAAAAAAGGTGACGGGTTTTTACAAAACTTTTGTTTTGAAAGGGTGATTGCCAACTTCCTGTTGATTTTTACTGAAGGATGTCAATAAATGGGGCTTCACGGTGGTAGAGGGGTTAGTGCGTCTGCCTCACAATACGAAGGTCCTGCAGTCCTGGGTTCAAATCCAGGCTCGGGATCTTTCTGTGTGGAGTTTGCATGTCCTCCCCGTGAATGCGTGGGTTCCCTTCGGGTACTCCGGCTTCCTCCCACTTCCAAAGACATGCACCTGGGGATAGGTTGATTGGTAGCACTAAATTGGCCCTAGAGTGTGAATGTGAGTGTGAATGTTGTCTGTCTATCTGTGTTGGCCCTGCGATGAGGTGGCGACTTGTCCAGGGTGTACCCCGCCTTCTGCCCGATTGTAGCTGAGATAGGCGCCAGCGCCCCCCGTGACCCCAAAAGGGAATAAGCAGTAGAAAATGGATGGATGGATGTCAATAAATGAAATGTGGGTCTAAGTGAGACCTACATAGAGGTGTTTGTTTCATGTCTCTACGACATTCCTAACGGAAGTTACAAGCAGGTTTGTCTGTGTTTTCTTCCCTAGAGCGCAATTTTGAGGTTTTTTTTGTTTTTTTTTATTAGACCGCAATTTTCGCCAGTCCTGATGTGTGTGTCGAGTTTGGTGAGTTTTGAAGCATTTTAAGGGGGTCAAATTACAGCTCAAAGAGGCAAAAATGACATTTTTTAAGAAACTTTTGTTTTGAAGGGGTAATTGCCAACTTCCTGTTAATTTTCACTGAGGGGTGTCAATTAATTAAATGTAGGTCTAAGTGAGACCTACATAGAGGTTTTTGTTTCATGTCTACAAGCAGTTTTGTCTTGTGTTTTCTTCCCAAGAGCAGGTTTGTCAGTGTTTTATACCTAGGGGGCGCTAGAGCGCAATTTTGAGTTTTTTTTTTTTTTTATTAGATCTCAATTTCCGCCTGTCCTGATGTGTGTGTCGAGTTTGGTGAGTTTTGAAGCATTTTAAGGGGGTCAAATTGCAGCTCAAAGAGGCAAAAATGAAATTTTTTAGGAAACTTTTGTTTTGAAGGAGTTTTGCCAACTTCCTGTTGATTTTTGCTGAAGGGTGTGAGTGTAGGTCTAAGTCAGACCTACATAGAGGTTTTTGTTTCATGTCTCTACGACATTCTTACCGGAAGTTACAAGCAGTTTTGTCTGCTATAGCGCAATTTTAAGTTTTGGGGTTTGGTTTTTTGATTAGATCGCAATTTTCGCCAGTCCTGATGTGTGTGTAAAATTTGGCGAGTTTTGAAACATGTTTAAGGGGTCAAATTACAGCTCAAATAGGCGGTGGTGTAATAATGATAAAACCTTAGAAATAAAATAGGGTCCTCTATCCCAAAGGGACATTCGGTCCCTAAAAATAAATCAAGGTCAGCACATTCTGCAGCTTCTGACGAGAGCTTTCAGTAATGGAGCAGATCGGGGAAAGACCTCACCTCCTATTTTTAGAGACCTCTCTCCCACAGTCCCGTACCTTTGGAGGCGCTCCATTCCCTTACAGACGTCTCCCTCCTGTCGCTGCAGGCGGACGCTTCAGCCTTCAGGGTAACATGTCGGAGGAGGTGCGCAGCCTGAGGAGCCGGGTGGAGCTTCTGGAAAAGGTACCGGCAAGGTTATCCCTCACGCACGCCGTTCTCCTCTCACGCTGCGTCCTTTCCAGACGCTGCAGTTGGCGCTGGCACCGTACGGCAACGTCTTCCCCCTGTCGCTGGACGAGGGCGCGTCCGAGACCAGCGTGCTGTCCCACTCCTTCCAGCAGCTGGACCGCATCGACTCACTCAGCGAGCAGATCGGCTTCTTGGAGGAGCGCCTGGGAACCTGTGAGTGACACACGCAACAAGTCTGAAAACTTTTGAAGAATGAACGTTTAGGGCAGGGGTGTCCAAACTGAAAAATCAATCCAATCCAATCCAATCCACTTTATTTATATAGCACATTTAAACAACAATAAAGTTTCCAAAGTGCTGCACAGCCATGTTAAAAACAATATTATGCTCCACCAATGACTGAATAAAACAAAAAATGAATAAAAATAAAAACAATATAAAAAAAATATGATTAAAAACTATTTTAAAGGGTAAAATCAATTAAAACAGTAAAATAAAAATAAAAGTGTATAAAAAACACAGAGGACAACAGAGGACCACACAACTCACGTAGTGTTAAAAGCCAAAGAATAAAAGTGGGTCTTAAGACGAGACTTAAAACACTCCACTGTGGAAGCAGTTTGAACATGGAGGGGCAGAGTGTTCCAGAGCTTAGGGCCGACCACAGAGAAGGCCCTGTCTCCCCTGGTCTTAAGTCTGGTCTTGGGCACCACGAGCTGGAGCTGGCTTTCGGACCTCAGAGCGCGCGCAGGAATGTAAATTTGGATGAGGTCCGAGATATATTGAGGTGCCAGTCCATGTAAAGATTTAAAAACAAACAGCAATGTTTTAAAATCAATTCTAAAATGAACAGGGAGCCAGTGCAAACTCTGAAGAATTGGGGTTATATGCTGGCGTTTCCTGGCCCCTGTTAAAAGTCGTGCTGCTGCGTTCTGGACTAACTGCAACCGGGAGAGAGCTTTTTGGCTAATGCCAGCATAAAGTGCATTGCAGAAGTCCAGGCGACTTGAAATAAAAGCATGCACGACTTGTTCAAAAAGGTTAAAAGATAAAAACGGTTTAACCTTTACTAAAAGATGAAGGTGATAAAAACACGATTTTAAAACACCATTGACTTGTTTGTCTAGTTTAAAATCGCTGTCTATAGTGACGCCAATCAGAGCGTGCTGGGGCCATTTTGATATTTTTCTGTTTCCAAAACCAATACATATACGAATAGACATACGTACATGCAGTGGCGGAGCTAGACTTTTATCCTTGGGGTGGCCAAGGCTATTTCAGGGGGTCCACAGACTATAACAATTAATTTTTTTCTTGACTTATCAATTGCAATCGGCGCGGCAAATGTTGAAATGTACATACTAAGCACACAGGAGATGAGATGTATGTATGTATAATTTGCAGTTTATTAACAATGCAGAAAATGTAAAACACAACTTGGCAACTTAATTACTGAGCTGAGCATGTGACTGTTTCTGTCTATGCTCCGACCTGGTGAAGATGGGCTGTGCTGTGTTGTGAGTTCTCCCTCCCGACTAGTTCCAGGAAGGGAGCTGCCATCTTTTTCTTCTGTGTCTAATGGAACTACATTGCATAAAAATGAAAATATTAGTGTAAGCAAAATTAACATACAACCACCATCAAAAAACAACACACATCAGTAACCAACACTTCAAAATGTCTAAAAATAAACTTAGGGTTTCCTACACATTTGAAATTTCCAGACCCTAATTCCCAGACTTCTCAGTAAAAAAAAATATTCTAAAAAAGAATCCAATAATTTGTGACATTTGAGATGAGTATATCATGTGAATAAATTATGCAATTCATCATGGAAATCATTTATCATTATTGAATTTGTATGCAATTAAGTCAAATTATTTCCAGAAGATTGTAGATAGGCAGTGTATGCAAAGTAATTAACCCACAAATCTTAAGATAACCCAGATAAGTATAAATCTATTTCCATATAATTGTTTCCATCTTCTATATTCCTACAGACCGGGAAATGTAGAAAATCCAAACTTTCCATACTAGAGTAGGAACCTTGTAACTTCAAATGACTTAAATGAGCATGTGACTGCTTCTATGCTCTGACCTGGTGATGATGGGCTGTGTGCATCACATTCTCTCTCCTCCTGACTCGTCCCAGGACTGCTGGCAGACCTGAATC